>NC_141874.1:540685330-540988360 GCF_056163025.1 Triticum urartu
GTATAGTGATTGCTTTTTGATCTTTAGAAAGAACCATGTTCATTGAAACCGATTCAACTAAAGTTGGAGAAACAGACACCCAATAGCCTCCTGTGTGCGAAGCACGTTGGTAGAACCAGTCTCGCGTAAGCGTACGCGTAATGTCGGTCTAAGACGCTTCATCCAACAATACCGCTGAATCAAAAATCAACTAGTGATGGCAAGCAATATGTATATACCCACGCCCCACAACTCCTTTGTGTTCTACTCGTGCAGATAACATCTATGCACAGACCTGGCTCCGATGCCACTATTGGGGAATGCAGTAATTTCAAAAATTTCCTATGCACACGCAAGATCCATCTAGGTGATGCATAGCAATGAGAGGGGAGATTGATGTCCACGTACCCTCGTAGACCGTAAGCGGAAGCGTTATGACAACGCGGTTGATGTAGTCGTACGTCTTCACGATCCGACCGATCCTAGCACCAAAGTTACGGCACCTCCGCGATCTACACACGTTCAGCTCGGTGACTTCCCACAAACTCTAGATCCAGCTGAGGTCGAGAGAGAGTTTCGTCAGCACAACGGCGTGATGACGGTGATGATGAATTTACCGACGCAGGGCTTCGCCTAAGCACTACAACGATATGACCGAGGTGGAAATCTATGGAGGGGGGCACCGCACATGGCTAAACAATCAATTTGTGTGTCTATGGGGTGACCCCTCCCCCGTATATAAAGGAGTGGAGGAGGGGGAGGCCGTCCCTCTATGGCGCGCCTCCAGGGGGCAGTCCTACTCCCGATGGGAGTATGATTCCCCATTCCCTTGTTGGAGTAGGAGAGAAAGGAAGGGGAGAGAGAGGGAACGAAGGGGGCTAGCCCCCCACCCAATATGGATTGGGCTTGGGGGGCGCCCTCCACCTTGGCTGCCTCCTCCTCTCTCCCACTAAGGCCCAATAAGGCCCATACACTCCCCGGGGGGTTCCAGTAACCCCCCGGTACTCTGGTAAATGCCCGAACTCACCCGGAACCATTCTGATGTCCAAACATAGCCTTCCAATATATCGATCTTTATGTCTCGACCATTTCGAGACTCCTCGTCATGTATGTGATCATATCCGGAACTTTGAACTAACTTCGTTACATCAAAACACATAAACTCATAATACCGATCGTCACCGAATGTTAAGCGTGCGGACCCTACGGGTTCGAGAACTATGTAGACATGACCGAGACTCACTTTCGATCAATAACCAATAGCGGAACCTGGATGCTCATATTGGTTCCTGCATATTCTACGAAGATCTTTATCGGTCAAACCGCATAACAACATACGTTGTTCCCTTTGTCATTGGTATGTTACTTGCCCGAGATTCGATCGTCGGTATCGCAATACCTAGTTCAATCTCGTTACCAGCAAGTCTCTTTACTCGTTCCGTAATGCAAAATCCCGTAACTAGCTCATTAGTCACATTGCTTGCAAGGCTTATACTGATGATCATTACCGAGAGGTCCCAGAGATACCTCTCTGAAACACGGTGACAAATCCTAATCTCGATCTATGCCAACTCAACAAACACCATCGAAGACACCTGTAGAGCATCTTTATAGTCACCCAGTTACGTTGTGGCGTTTGATAACACACAAGTGTTCCTCCGGTATTTGGGAGTTGCATAAGTTATGGAGAAAGCAATAGCAGTAAACTAAACGATCAAAGTGCTAAGCTAACGGATGGGTCAAGTCAATCACATTATTCTCTAATGATGTGATCCCATTCATCAAATGACAACTCTTGTCCATGGCTAGGAAACTTAACCATCTTTGATTAACGAGCTAGTAAAGTAGAGGCATACTAGTGACACTCATTTTGTCTATGTATTTAGACATGTACTAAGTTTCCGGATAATATAATTCTAGCATGAATAATAAACATTTATCATGATATAAGGAAATATAAATAACAACTTTATTATTGCCTCTAGGGCATATTTCCTTCACTGATATGGTCAAGACGTGATTATATAAATAGTTGTATGAGATGATCATGTTTTGTAATAAAGTTACCGACAACTGGTAGGAGCCATATGGTTGTCGCTTTATTGTATGAAATGCAATCGTCATGTAATTGCTTTACTTTATCACTAAGCGGTAGAGATAGTCGTAGAAGCAATATTTTGTGAGACGACAACGATGCTACGGTGGAGATCAAGGTGTCAAGCCGGTGACGATGGTGATGATGATGGTGCTTTGGAGATGGAGATCAAAGTCACAAGATGATGATGGCCATATCATATCACTCATATTGATTGCATGTGATGTTTATCCTTTATGCATCTTATTTTGCTTAGTATGGCAGTGGCATTATAAGATCATCTCTCACTAAATTTCAAGGTATAAGTGTTCCCCCTGAGTATGCACCGTTGCTACAGTTTGTCGTGCCGAGACACCATGTGACGATTGGGTGTGATAAGCTCTACGTTCACATACACCAGGTGCAAGCCAATTTTGCGCAAGCAGAATACTCAGGTTAAACTTGACGAGCCTTGCATATGCAGATATGGCCTCGGAACACTGAGACCGAAAGGTCGAGCATGAATCATATAGTAGATATGATCAACATAGTGATGTGCATCATTGAAAACTACTCCATCTCACGTGATGATCGAACATGGTTTAGTTGATATGGATCACGTGATCACTTAGATGATTAGAGGGATGTCTATCCAAGTGGGAGTTCTTAAGTTGAACTTTAATTTATCATGAACTTAGTACCTGATAGTATTTTGCATGTCTATGGAGTTGTAGACAAATGGCCCGTGCTACTGTTCCATTGAATTTTAATGCGTTCCTAGAGAAAGCTAAGTTGAAAGATGATGGTAGCAACTACACGGACTGGGTCCGTAACTTGAGGATTATCCTCATTGCTGCACGGAAGAATTACATCCTGGAAGCACTGCTTGGTGTACCACCCGTGCTAGCAACTGCAGACATTGTGAATGCCTGGCAGACGCATGTTGATGACTACTCGATAGTTCAGTTGCCATGCTTTACGGCTTAGAACCGGGACTTCAACGACATTTTGAACGTCATGGAGCATATGAGATGTTCGAGGAGTCGAAGTTTATATTTCAAGCATCTCATATGCGATATGAAGTCTCCAATAAGTTCCATGACATTCAACTCCCCCATCAAGCAAATGTTCGAGATGTTCCAATAAGTTCTACAGCTGCAAGATGGAGGAGAATAATTCTGTCAGTGAACATATACTAAGAATGTTTGGGTACCACAACCACTTGACTCAATTGGGAGTTAATCTTCCTGATGATAGTGTCATTGACAGAGTTCTTCAATCACTGCCACCAAGCTACAAAAGTTTCATGGTGAACTACAATATGCAAGGGATGGATAAGACAATTCCCGAGCTCTTTGCAATGCTAAAGGTTGCGGAGGTAGAAATCAAGAAGGAGCATCAAGTGTTGATGGTCAACAAGACCACTAGTTTCAAGAATAAGGGCAAAGGGAAGAAGGGGAACTTCAAGAAGAATGGCAAGCAAGTTGCTGCTCAAGTGAAGAAACCCAAGTCAGGACCTAAGCCTGAAACTGAGTGCTTCTACTAAAAAGGGACTGGTCACTGGAAGCGGAACTGCCCCAAGTATTTGGCCGATAAGAAGGATGGCAAAGTGAAAGGTATATTTGATATACATGTTATTGATGTCTACCTTACTAATGCTCACAGTAGCGCCTGGGTATTTGATATTGGTTCTGTTGCCCATATTTGCAACTCGAATCAGGGGCTACGGATTAAGCGAAGATTGGCTAAGGACGAGGTGGAGATGCGCGTGGGAAATGGTTCCAAAGTCGATGTGATCACGGTCGGCACGCTACCTCTACATCTACCTTCAGGATTAGTATTAGACCTGAATAATTGTTATTTGGTGCTAGTGTTAACCATGAACATTATATCTGGATCTTTTTTGGTGCAAGACAGTTATTCATTTAAATCAGAGAATAATGGTTGTTATATTTATATGAGTAATATCTTTTATGGTCATGCAGCCTTGATGAGTGGTCCATTTTTATTGAATCTTGATAGTAGTGATACACATATGCATAGTATTGAGGCCAAAAGATATAAGTTTAATAATGATAGTGCAACTTATGTGTGGCACTGCCGTTTAGGTCATATTGGTGTAAAGCGCATGAAGAAACTCCATGCTGATGGGCTTTTGGAATCACTTGATTATGAATCACTTGATGCTTGCGAACCATGCCTCATGGGAAAGATGACTAAGACTCCGTTCTCTGGAACAATGGAGCGAGCAACAGACTTGTTGGAAATAATACATACTGATGTATGCGGTCCAATGAGTGTTGATGCTCGTGGTGGGTATCATTATTTTCTGACCTTCACAGAATATTTAAGTAGATATGGGTATATCTACTTGATGTAACATAAGTCTGAAACATTTTAAAAGTTCAAAGAATTTCAGAGTGAAGTGGAAAATCATCATAACAAGAAAATTAAGTTTCTACGATATGATTGTGGAGGTGAATATTTGAGTTATGAGTTTGGTCTTCATTTATAACAATGTGGAATAGTTTCGCAACTCACGCCACCTGGAACACCATAGCGTAATGGTGTGTCCGAACGTCGTAGCCGCACATTATTTCATATGGTGCGATCTATGATGTCTCTTACTAATTTACAGCTATCATTTTGGGGTTATGCTTTAGAGGCGACTACATTGACGTTAAATAGGGCACCATCGAAATCCGCTGAGACGACACCATATGAACTGTGGTTTGGCAAGAAACCCAAGTTGTTGTTTCTTAAAGTTTGGGGCTGTGATGCTTATGTGAAAAAGCTTCAGCCTGATAAGCTCGAACCCAAATCAGAGAAATGTGTCTTCATAGGATACCCAAAGGAAACTATTGGGTACACCTTCTATCACAGATCCGAAGGCAAGACATTTGTTGCTAAGAATGTATCCTATCTAGTGAAGGAGTTTCTCTTGAAAGAAGTGAGTGGAAGGAAAGTAGAACTTGATGAGGTAACTGTACCTTCTCCCTTGTTGGAAACTAGTTCATCACAGGAATCGGTTCCAGTGATTCATCACAGGAATCAGTTCAAGTTACTAACGAACCTCATAGGTCAACCAGAGTAAGATCCGCACCAGAGTGGTACGGTAATCCTGTTCTGGAGGTCATGTTACTTGACCATGATGAACCTACGAACTATGAGGATGCGATGATGAGCCTAGATTCCGCAAAATGGCTTGAGGCCATGAAATGTGAGATGGGATCCATGTATGAAAACAAAGTGTGGACTTCGGTTGACTTGCCCGATGATAGGCAAGCCATTGAGAATAAATGTATCTTCAAGAAGAAGACTGACGCTGACGGTAATGTTAATGTCTACAAAGCTCGACTTGTTGTGAAAGGTTTTCGGCAAGTTCAAGGAGTTGACTACGATGAGACCTTCTCACCCATAGCGATGCTTAAGTCCGTTCGAATCATGTTAGCAATTGCCGCGTTTTATGATTACAAATTTGGCAAATGGATGTCAAAACTGCATTCCTTAATGGATATCTTAAAGGAGAGTTGTATATGTGCAACCAGAAGGTTTTGCCGATCCAAAAGATGCTAACAAAGTGTGCAAGCAACAGTGATCCATTTATGGAGTGGTGCAAGCATCTCGGAGTTGGAATATACGCTTTGATAGTGTGATCAAATCATATCGTTTTATACAGACTTTTGGAGAAGCCTGTATTTACAAGAAAGTGAGTGGGAGCTCTGTAGAATTTCTGATATTATATGTAGATGACATATTGTTGATCGAAAATGATATTGAATTTCTGAATAGCATAAAAGGATACTTGAATAAGAATTTTTCAACGAAAGACCTTGGTGAAGCTGCTTATATATCGGGCATCAAGATCTATAGAGATAGATCAAGACGCTTAATTGGACGTCCACAAAGCACATACCTTGATAAAGTTTTGAAGAAGTTCAAACTTGATCAAGCAAAGAATGGGTTCTTCCCTGTGTTACAAGGAGTGCAATTGAGTCAGACTCAATGCCCGACCACTGCAGAAGATAGAGAGAAAATAGGTTCTATCAGCCATAGACTCATTGCTTCAGCCATAGGTTCTATCATGCATGCAACGCTGTGTACCAGACCTAATGTGTGCCTTACTATTAGTTTAGCAGGGAGGTACCAAAGTAAGCCAGGAGTGGGTCACCGGATAGAAGTCAAGAACATCCTCAATTACCTGAAAAGGACTAAGGATATGTTTCTCATTTATGGAGGTGACAAAGATCTCGTCGTAAACGGTTACATCAATGCAAGCTTTGACACTGATCCAGATGACTCTAAGTCACAATCCGGATATGTATTTTTATTGAATGGTGGAGCTGTCAGTTGCTGCAGTTCTAAGCAGAGCGTCATCACATGATCTATGTGTGAAGCGGAATACATAGCTGCTTCGGAAGAAGCAAATGAAGGAGATGAAGCAGTTCATACCCAATCTAGGTGTAATACCTAGTGCATCGGGTCCAATGAAAATCTTTTGTGACAATACTAGTGCAATTACCTTGGCAAAGGAATCCAGATTTCACAAGAGAACCAAGGACATCAAGAGATGTCAATTCCATCCGCGGTCAAGTCAAGGAGGGAGACATAGAGATTTGCAAGATATATATGGATCTGAATGTTGCAGACCCATTGACTAAGCCTGTCTCACGAGCAAAACATGATCAGCACCAAGACTCCATGGGTATTAGAATCATTGTTGTGTAATCTAGATTATTGACTCTAGTGCAAGTGGGAGACTGAAGGAAATATGCCCTAGAGGCAATAATAAAGTTGTTATTTATATTTCCTTATATCATGGTAAATGTTTATTATTCATGCTAGAATTGTATTAATCGGAAACTTTGTACATGTGTGAATACATAGACAAACAGACTGTCCCTAGTATGCCTCTACTTGACTAGCTCGTTAATCAAAGATGGTTAAGTCTCCCAGCCATGGACACGTCTTGTCATTTGATGAACGGGATCACATCATTAGAGAATGATGTGATGGACAAGTCCCATCCGCTAGCTTAGCACTATGACCGTTTAGTTTATTGCTATTGTTTTCTTCATGACTTATACATGTTCCTATGACTATGAGATTGTGCAACTCCCGAATACCGTAGGAACACTTTGTGGGCTATCAAATGTCACAATGTAACTGGGTGATTATAAAGATGATCTACAGGTGTCTTCGATGGTGTTTGTTGAGTTGGCATAGATCGAGATTAGGATTTGTCACTCCGTGTATCGGAGAGGTATCTCTGGGCCCCCTCGGTAATGCACATCACTATGAGCCTTGCAAGAAATGTGACCAATGAGTTAGTCACAGGATGATGCATTATGGAACGAGTAAAGAGACTTGCCAGTGACGAGATTGAACTAGGTATGATGATACCGACGATCGAATCTCGGGCAAGTAACATACCGATATAAAAGGGACCAACGTATGTTGTTATGCGGTTTGACCGATAAAGATCTTCATAGAATATGTAGGAACCAATATGAGCATCCAGGTTCCGCTATTGGTTATTGACCAGAGATGTGTCTCGGTCGTGTCTACATAGTTCTTGAACCCATAGGGTCCGCACGCTTAATGTTCGATGACGATATGTATTATGAGTTATGTGATTTCATGTACTGAAGGTTGTTTGGGGTCTCGGATGTGATCACGTACATGACGAAGAGTCTCGAAATGGTCAATACATAAAGATTGATATATTGGACCATGTTATTCAGACACCGGAAGAGTTCCGGATAGTTTCAGATAAAATCGGAGTGCCGGAGGGTTACCGGACCCCCCTCCCCCGAGGGAAGTTATGGGCCTTAGTGGGCCTTAGAGGGGAGTGTAGGCCGCAGCCAAGATCTGCCCCCCCAAGGGGAGTCCGAATAGGATAAGGGGAGGGGGAGGCTGTCGGTGTCAAAACCGGCGGATCTCGGGTAGGGGGTCCCGAACTGTGCGTCTAGGATCGATGGTAACAGGAGACAGGGACACAATGTTTTACCCAGGTTCGGGCCCTCTCTATGGAGGTAATACCCTACGTCCTGCTTGATTGATCTTGATGAATATGAGTATTACAAGAGTTGATCTACCACGAGATCGAGATGGCTAAACCCTAAAAGCCTAGCATGTATGGTTATGGTAATGATTGTCCTTCCTCCGGACTAAGTCCTCCGGTTTATATAGACACCGGGAAGATCTAGGGTTACATAAGGTCGGTTACAAAGAAAGGAATCTACTTATTTGATCGTCAAGCTTGCCTTCCACGCCAAGGAGAGTCCCATCCGGACATGGGTGCAGTCCTCGGTCTTCGTATCTTCACAGCCCATCTGTCCGGCCCATGGCTAACAGGCCGGACTCCCGAGGACCCCTTAGTCCAGGACTCCCTTAGTAGCCCCCGAAGCAGTCTTCAATGACGAGGTGTTCGGCGCATAGATTTTCTTCGGCATTGCAAGGCGGGTTCCTCCACCGATGACTTCCAAGTAGTGTGTTCGTCCTTCCATTTAATGTTGTACCCCTTAGCTTCTGTGTATCAACAACTTCAGTTTCCACGTGTCGAGCGAATGCGAGAGGTCAGGGTATTTTTGTACTTAACACCCTAGCCACAACGTCTATTTAACGAGATTGGATCCCATATCCATTCAACATCTCGCAGAGAAAATCCTCAAAGGTTGCCAGGAAAGAACACTCCAACATGTATGGCGTCCCCAGCTCCTCCTCCCGTCCCTGCGGCCCAAAAGAGGTGAATGGGAGAGGTGCTCCGTATCCCACCGTCAGCTGGTGGAGCTGCAAACATAGGGGTTTCTCCCCCTGCGGATCTAGACCCTGTTCGAGCAGGGTTGGCCTCCTTCAATGGCAAAAACCCAGGTGGAGGATTTCCCAGTCCATCCGTGGGGGGAATGAGTGTGTTTCATCCCCTATCTGCAAAGGGGCATGAGATTTCCAATTCATCCATTCCTCTGAGGGCTTCTGGAATATTATGGTTGTTGGAAATATGGCCTAGAGGCAATAATAAAATGTTTATTATTATATTTCCTTATTCATGATAAATGTCTATGGTTCATGTTATCATTGTGTTATCCGGAAATCATAATACATGTGTGAATACATAGACCACAACATGTCCCTAGTGAGCCTCTAGTTGACTAGCTCGTTAATTAATAGATGGTTACGGTTTCTTGACCATGGAGATTGGATGTCGTTGATAATGGGATCACATCATTAGGAGAATGATGTGATGGACAGGACCCAATCCTAAGCATAGCACAAGATCGTGTAGTTCGTCTGCTAAAGCTTTTCTAATGTCAAGTATCATTTCCTTAGACCATGAGATTGTGCAACTCTCGGATACCGTAGGGATGCTTTGGGTGTGCCAAACGTCACAACATAACTGGGTGGCTATAAAGGTGCACTACGCGTATCTCCGAAAGTGTCTGTTGGGTTGGTACGAATCGAGACTGGGATTTGTTGCTTTGTGTGATGGAGAGGTATCTCTGGGCCCCGTCGGTAGGACATCATCATAATGAGCTCAATGTGATCAAGGATATGATCACGGGATGATGTGTTACGGATCGAGTAAAAGAGACTTGTTGGTAACGAGATTGAACAAGGTATAGGGATACCGACGATCGAATCTCGGGCAAGTATCATACCGGTAGACAAAGGGAATTGTATACGGGATTGATTGAATCCTCGACATCGTGGTTCATCCGATAAGATCATCGTGGAACATGTAGGAGCCAACATGGGTATCCAGATCCCGATGTTGGTTATTGACCAGAGAGATGTCTCGGTCATGTCTGCATGCCTCCCAAACCCGTAGGGTCTACACACTTAAGGTTTGATGATGCTAGGGTTATAGGGAAAGTTTGTACGTGGTTACCGAATGTTGTTCGGAGTCCTAGATGAGATCTCAGACGTCACGAGGAGTTCCAGAATGGTCCGGAGGTAAAGAATAATATATAGGAAGTGAGGTTTTGACTACCGGAAGTGTTTCGAGCGTCACTGGTAATGTACCGGGACCACCGGAGGGCTCCGGGGGTCCACCGGGAGGGGCCACCAGCCCCAGAGGCTTGCATGGGCAAAGAGTGGGAAGGGACCAGCCCCTGAGTGGGCTGGTGCGCCTCCCACCAGGGCCCAAGGCGCAGCTAGGAGAAGGGGGAAACCCTAGGCGCAGATGGGCCTAGGGCCCACCCTAGGCCACGCCCCCTCTCCCCCTCTTGGCCGCCCCTCCATCCCATCTAGGGCTGCCGCCCCCCTAGGAGTGGGAATCCTAGAGGGGGCGCACCCTCCTCCCCTCCTCCTACAAATACTAGGGTTTTTGGGGCTGCCAAACACACGAGTCTCTCTCTCTCTTTCTCTCTCTCTCTCTCTCTCTCTCTCTCTCTCTCTCTCTCTCTCTCTCTCGGCGCAGCCCTACCTCTCCACATCCTCGTTCTCCGTAGTGCTTGGCGAAGACCTGCTGGAAACCACGGAGCTCCACCACCACCATGCTGTCGTGCTGCTGCTGGAGTTTTCTTCCCCAACCACTCCCTCCTCCTTGCTGGATCAAGATGGAGGAGACGTTCCCGGGCTGTACGTGTGTTGAACGCGGAGGCTCCGTTGTTCGGCGCTTAGATCGGAATCAACCGCGATCGGAATCGCTGCGAGTACGACTCCTTCATCCGCGTTGTTGTAACGCTTCCGTTTCGCGATCTTAAAGGGTATGAAGATACACTCCCCTCTCTCTCATTACTAGTCTCTCCATAGATTGATCTTGGTGATGCATAGATTTTTTTAATTTCTACAATGATCCCCAACAGTGGCATCATGAGCTAGGTCTATGCGTAGTTTCTATGCACGAGTAGCACAAGTTGTTGTGGGCGTCGATTTTGTCAATTTACTTGCCGTTACTAGTCTTATCTTGATTCGGCGACATCGTGGGATGAAGCGGCCCGGACCGACCTTACACGTACTCTTACGTGAGACTAGTTCCACCGACTGACATGCACTAGTTGCATAAGGTGGCTAGCAGGTGTCTGTCTCTCCCACTTTAGTCGGACCGGATTCGTTGAAAAGGGTCCTGATGAAGGGTAAATAGAAATTGGCATATCACGTTGTGGTTTTGGCGTAGGTAAGAAACTTTCTTGCTAGAAACCTATAGCAGCCACGTAAAAACTTGCAACAACAATTAGAGGATGTCTAACATGTTCTTGCAACATATGTCGTGTGATGTGATATGGCCAAAAGGATGTGATGAATGATATATGTGATGTATGAGATTGATCATGTTCTTGTAATAGGAATCAAGACTTGCATGTCGATGAGTATGAAAACCAACATTTATTGTATGACCTGCGTGTCACTGAAAACGCCATGTAATTACTTTACTTTATTGCTAACCGTTAGCCATAGTGGTAGGAGTAATAGTTGGCGAGACAACTTCGTGCAGACACGATGATGGAGATCATGGTGTCATGCCGGTGACGATGATGATCATGGCGCCCCGAAGATGGATATCAAAAGGAGCAAAATGATATTGGCCATATCATGTCACTATTTGATTGCATGTGATGTTTATCATATTTTTACATCTTATTTGCTTAGAACGACAGTAGCTTAAATAAGATGATCCCTCGCAATAATTTCAAGAAAGTGTTCCCCCTAACTGTGCACCGTTGCTAAGGTCCGTTGTTCCGAAGCACCACGTGATGATCGGGTGTGATAGGTTCTAACGCTCGCATACAACGGGTGTAAGCCAGATTTACACACGCAATACACTTAGGTTGACTTGACGAGCCTAGCATGTACAGACATGGCCTCGGAACACGAAAGACCGAAAGGTCGAACATGAGTCGTATAGAAGATACGATCAACATGAAGATATTCACCGATGATGACTAGTCCGTCTCACGTGATGATCGGACACGTCCTAGTCGATTCGGATCATGTATCACTTAGATGACTAGAGGGATGTTTGTCTGAGTGGGAGTTTATTAAATAATTTGATTAGATGAACTTAATTATCATGAACATAGTCTAAAAGTCTTTGCAATATGTCTTGTAGATCAAATGACCCACGCTAATGTTGCCCTCAATTTCAACGCGTTCCTAGAGAAAACCAAGCTGAAAGACGATGGTAGCAACTACACGGACTAGGTCCGTAACCTGACGACTATCCTCATAGCTGCCAAGAAAGCATATGCCCTTGAAGCACCGCTAGGTGACGCACCTTTTTTCCCAGCAAATCAAGATGTTATGAACGCCTGGCAGTCGCGTAGTGATGATTACTCCCTGTTTCAGTGCGGCATGCTTTACAGCTTAGAACCAGGGCTCCAAAAGCGTTTTGAGCAGCACAGAGCATATGAGATGTTCCAAGAGCTGAAAATGGTTTTCCAAGCTCATGCCCGAGTCGAGAGATATGAAGTCTCTGACAAGTTCTATAGTTGTAAGATGGAGGAGAATAGTTCTTTCAGCGAGCACATACTCAAGATGTCTGGGTTGCACAACCGCTTGTCTTAGCTGGGAGTCAATCTGTCGGATTATGCGGCCGTTGATAGAATCCTTCAGTCGCTTCCACCTAGCTACAAGACCTTTCTGATGAATTTCAATATGCAGGGGATGGAAAAGACCATTCCTGAGGTATATTCAATGCTGAAATCAGCGGAGGTGGAGATCAAAAAGGAACATCAAGTGTTGATTCTGAATAAAACCACTAAGTTCAAGAAAGGCAAGGGTAAAAAGAACTTCAAGAAGGACGGTAAGGGAGTTGCCGCGCCTGGTAAGCAAGCTGTCGGGAAGAAGCCAAAGAATGGACCCAAGCCTGAGACTGAGTGCTTTTGTTGCAAGGGAAACGGTCACTGGAAGCGGAACTGCCCCAAGTACTTAACGGATAAGAAGGCCGGCAATACCAAAGGTATATGTGATATACATGTTATTGATGTGTACCTAACCAGCGCTCGTAGTAGCTCCTGTGTATTTGATACCAGTGCAGTTGCTCATATTTGTAACTCAAAACAGGAGCTGCGGAATAAGCGAAGACTAGCAAAGGACGAGGTGACGATGCGCGTCGGGAATGGTTCCAAGGTCGATGTGATCGCCGTCAGCATGCTGCCTCTACATTCACCTTGGGGATTAGTTTTAAACCTCAATAATTGTTATTTAGTACCAGCTTTGAGCATGAACATTGTATCTGGATCTCGTTTAATGCGAGATGGCTACTCATTTAAATCTAGGGCTGGAAAAAAAGCTCGAAGCTCGTGAGCTAAATGAGTAGCTCATGACTCGGCTCGAATCAACTCGAACTCGAAGAATAACGAGTCGAGCCGAGCTTTAGTTTAAGATCGTTTATAGACCAAGTTAAACGAGCCAATCTCACGAGTACTCGTGTAACTCGTTAGGCTCGGTACAAAAGATTAGCCACTCCCAATATAAAAAAAGATCAGCCACTCAGGACCCTATGTCCCAGGCGCACAACACAAGGCCTAGCCGTTGAAGGCCCAACCGCCTGGGAGACTCATGCGTTACAAACAAATTACTGTTGTTTAGTGATATATATGTTTAATATATAGATACTAATTTTTATAATATTTGAGGATTTTATGTTCATATCTTTAACGAGCTTAACAAGCTAAACGAGTCAGCTCGCGAGTTATACGAGTCGAGCCAATCTTGGATTTGAGCTCGTTAAAAATAACGAGTCGAGTCGAGCTAGCTCGTTAACGAAATGAGCTCTAGCGAGTCGAGCCGAGCTAGCTCGCCTCGGCTCGAATTCCAGCCCTATTTAAATCTGATAATAATGGTTGTTCCATTTATATGAGAGATATGTTTTATGGTCATACCCCGCTGGTCAATGGTTTATTCTTGTTTAATCTTGAACGTGATGTTACACATGTTCATAGTGTGAATACCAAGAAGTGTATGGTTGATAATGATAGTCCCACATACTTGTGGCACTGCCGCCTTGGTTACATTGGTGTCAAACGCATGAAGAAACTCCATGCAGATGGACTTTTGGAGTCTCTTGATTATGAATCATTTGACACGTGCTAACCATGCCTCATGGGCAAAATGACCAAGACTCCGTTCTCCAGAACAATGGAGCGAGCAACCAACTTATTGGAAATCATACATACTGATGTGTGCGGTCCAATGAGCGTTGAGGCTCTCGGTGACTATCGTTATGTTCTCACCCTCACTGATGACTTGAGCAGATATCGGTATGTCTACTTAATGATACACAAGTCTGAGACCTTTGAAAACTTCAAGGAATTTTAGAATGAGGTTGAGAATCAACGTGGCAGGAAAATAAATTTCTTACGATCATATCGTGGGGGAGAATACTTGAGTCACGAATTTGGCACACACTTAAGGAAATGTGGAATTGTTTCAAAACTCACGCCGCCTGGAACACCTCAGCGTAATGGTGTGTCCGAACGTCGTAATCGCACTCTATTAGATATGGTGCGATCTATGATGTCTCTTACCGATCTACCACTATTATTTTGGGGTTATGCTTTAGTGACTGCCGCATTCACTTTAAATAGGGATCCGTCGAAATCCGTTGAGATGACACCGTATGAATTATGGTTTGGGAAGAAACCTAAGCTGTCATTTCTGAAAGATTGGGGATGCGATGCTTATGTCAAGAAACATCAACCTGAAAACTCGAACCCAAGTCGGAAAAATGCGTCTTCATAGGATACCCTAAGGAAACTATTGAGTATACCTTCTACCTCAGATCCGAAGGCAAGATCTTTGTTGCCAAGAATGGATCCTTTCTAGAGAAAGAGTTTGTCACGGAAGAAGTAAGTGGGAGGAAAGTAGAACTTGTTGAGGTACTGCCTCTTGAACCGGAAAGTGGCGCAGCTCAAGAAAATGTTTCTGTGGTGTCTGCACCGACTAGAGAGGAAGTTAATGATGATGATCATGAAACTTCGGATCAAGTTGCTACTAAACTTCGTAGGTCCACAAGGACAAGTTCCGCACCAGAGTGGTACGGCAACCCTGTCCTAGAAATCATGTTGTTACACAATGGTGAACCTTCGAACTATGAGAAGCGACGGCGGGCCCGGATTCCAACAAATGGCTTGAAGCCATGAAATCCGAGATATGATCCATGTATATGAAAATGAAGTATGGACTTTGACTAATATACCCGATTATCGGTGAGCCATAGAAAATAAATCGATCCTTAAGAAGAAGACAGACGCGGATGGCAATGTGACCATCTATAAAGCTCGGCTTGTCGCTAAGGGTTATCGACAAGTTCAAGGGGTTGACTATGATGAGACCTTCTCACCCGTAGCGAAGCTGAAGTCCGTCTGAATCATGTTAGCAATTGTCGCATTCTATGATTATGAAATATGGCAAGTGGACGTCAAAACGGCACTCCTTAATGGTTTCCTTAAGGAAGAATTGTATATGATGCAGCCGAAAGGTTTTGTCGATCCTAAGAATGCTGACAAGGTATGCAAGCTCCGGCGCTCAATCTATGGGCTGGTGCAAGCATCTCGGAGTTGGAACATTCGCTTTGATGAGATGATCAAAGCGTTTGCATTTACACAGATTTATGGAGAAGCCTGTGTTTACAAGAAAGTGAGTGGGAGCTCTGTGGCATTTCTCATATTATACGTGGATGACATACTATTGATGGGAAATGATATAGAACTCTTGGAAATCATAAAGGCCTACTTGAATAAGTGTTTTCCAATGAACGACCTTGGAGAAGCTGCTTATATATTAGGCATCAAGATCTATAGAGATAGCTCGAGATGCCTCATTGGTCTTTCACAAAGCACGTACCTTGACAAGATATTGAAGAAGTTCAATATGGATCAGTCCAAAAAGGGGGTTCTTGCTTGTATTGCAAGGTGTGAGATTGAGCACGGCTCAATGCCCGACCACGGCAGAAGATAGAGAAAAGATGAGTGTCACCCCCTATGCCTCGGCCATAGGGTCTATTATGTATGCCATGCTGTGTACCAGACCTGATGTTAACCTTGCCGTAAGTTTGGTAGGAAGGTACCAAAGTAATCCCGGCATGTAACACTGGACAGCGGTAAAGAGTATCCTGAAGTACCTGAAAAGGACTAAGGACATGTTTGTCATTTATGGAGGTGACGAAGAGCTCGTCGTAAAGGGTTACGTCGATGATAGCTACGACACAGATCTGGATGACTCCAAGTCACAAACCGGATACGTGTATATTTTGAATGGTGGGGTAGTCAGCTGGTGCAGTTGCAAGCAAAGCGTCATGGTGGGATCTACATGTGAAGCAGAGTACATGGCAGCCTCGGAGGCAGCACATGAAGCAATCTGGATGAAGGAGTTCATTACCGACCTAGGAGTTATTCCCAATGCGTCGGGCCCAATGACTCACTTCTGTGACAACACTGGAGCCATTGCCCTTGCCAAGGAGCCCAGGTTTCACGAGAAGACTAGGCATATCAAGCGTCGCTTCAACTCCATTCGTGAAAATGTTCAAAATGGAGACATAGATATTTGTAAAGTGCATACGAACATGGACGTCGCAGATCCGTTGACTAAACCTCTTCCACGAGCAAAACATGATCAACACCAGTACTCTATGGGTGTTCGATTCATCACAATGTAACTAGATTATTGACTCTAGTGCAAGTGGGACACTGTTTCAAATATGCCCTAGAGGCAATAATAAAATGGTTATTATTATATTTCCTTATTCATGATAATTGTCTATTGTTCATGCTATAATTGTGTTATCCGGAAATCGTAATACATGTGTGAATACATAGACCACAACATGTCCCTAGTGAGCCTCTAGTTGACTAGCTCGTTGATCAATAGATGGTTACGGTTTCCTGACCATGGACATCGGATGTTGTTGATAACGGGATCACATCATTAGGAGAATGATGTGATGGACAAGACCCAATCCTAAGAATAGCACAAGATCGTGTAGTTCGTCTGCTAAAGCTTTTCTAATGTCAAGTATCATTTCCTTAGACCATGAGATTGTGCAACTCCCGGATACCATAGGGATATTTTGGGTGTGCCAAACGTCACAATGTAACTGGGTGGCTATAAAGGTGCACTACGGGTATCTCTAAAAGTGTCTGTTGGGTTGGTACGAATCGAGACTGGGATTTGTCGCTCCGTGTGACGGAGAGGTATCTCTGGGCCCACACGGTAGGACATCATCATAATGAGCTCAATGTGATCAAGGAGTTGATCATGGGATGATGTGTTACGGATCGAGTAAAAGAGACTTGCCGGTAACGAGATTGAACAAGGTATAGGGATACCAACGACCGAATCCCGGGCAAGTATCATACCATTAGACAAAGGGAATTGTATACGGGATTGATTGAATCCTTGACATCGTGGTTCATCCGATAAGATCATCGTGGAACATGTAGGAGCCAACATGGGTATCCAGATCCCGCTGTTGGTTATTAACCAGAGAGATGTCCCGGTCATGTCTGCATACCTCCCGAATCCGTAGGGTCTACACACTTAAGGTTCGATGACGCTAGGGTTATAGGGAAAGTTTGTACGTGGTTACCGAATGTTGTTCGGAGTCCTGGATGAGATCCTGGACGTCATGAGGAGTTCCAGAATGGTCTGGAGGTAAAGAATAATATATAGGAAGTGAGGTTTTGACCACCGGAAGTGTTTCGGGCGTCACCGGTAATGTACCGGGACCACCGGAGGGTTCCGGGGGTCCGCTGGGAGGGGCCACCAGCCCCGGAGGCTTGCATGGGCCAAGAATGGGAAGGAACTAGCCCCTGAGTGGGCTGGTACGCCTCCCACCAGGGCCCAAGGCGCAGCTAGGAGGAGAAGGGGGAAACCCTAGGCGCATATGGGCCTAGGGCCTACCCTAGGGCACCCCCCCTCTCCCCCTCATGGCCGCCCCTCCATCCCGTCTAGGGCTGCCGCCCCCTAGGGGTGGGAACCCTAGAGGGGGCGCACCCTCCTCCCCTCCTCCTATAAATAGTGGGGGTTTTGGGGCTGCCAAACACGCGAGTCTCTCTGTCTCTCTCTCTCTCTCTCTCTCTCTCGGTGCAGCCCTACCTCTCCACATCCTCGTTCTCCATAGTGCTTGGCGAAGCCCTGCTGGAAACCACGCAGCTCCACCACTACCACGCCGTCGTGCTACTGCTGGAGTTGTCTTCCCCAACCTCTCCCTCCGCCTTGCTGGATCAAGAAGGAGGAGACGTCCCCGGGCTGTACATGTGTTGAACGCGGAGGTGCCGTTGTTTGGCGCTTAGATCGGAATCAACCGGGATCTGAATTGCTGTGAGTATGACTCCTTCATCCGCGTTCTTGTAACGCTTCCGTTTCGTGATCTTTAAGGGTAGGGAAATACACTCCCCTCTCTCTCGTTGCTAGTCTCTCCATAGATTGATCTTGGTGATGTGTAGAATTTTTTTTAATTTCTGCAACGATCCCCAACAATGGCCTCCAGCTACACAACTTTACTCCAGCCTCCATCCTACACATTGCGGGTTACGTCGCTTTATGCAAACTATTCCTGGGTTGTGAGGCCCATTTTGAACTGTGGAGAAGGTTATTCTGCCTTGTCCCGCGTAACCATGAGGGATCAATATTTGAAGTGGGCGGAGCCGAAATATGGCGCATTGCCGAGACCGGATACCTATCCGGTACACCGAAGAAGGCTTCTGAAGAGTGGACTTCTAAGTGGTTCTACATCGAGGACGTCGTACTTCCAGACCCAATCTGGAGGGGTCTTCCAGAGTTCACAAGTGCTCCTTTAAAGAAATGCCACAGCTGGCGTCCTCGGAGCCTTGAGGAAGAAGATAGTGAGGAGGTTCGCCAACTCCTGAGCAAGATAAGGACGCTCGCCCAGTCCAAATACATGACAATCGAAGTAATGGCGACCTCCATGGTGCGGGGGGTCCAGCCACTCCAATACGGAGGACTTCCCATGTGGCACTACAATGGGGATGATGATGCTTCCCGCTGTGGCAGAAAAGGCCCAAACACCCCTGCCGCCCTGGCCAAAATACTGGCTGAACTGTTCAAAGGGGAGGAAGAGCTTGCGCATCAAGCACAGGGAAGGATACTCTATGTATAATCCTCCTAGCTGGGTAAGTGCTACCTCTTGAGCACTGTGTTGGTTTTCCCCGAAGAGGAAGGGATGATGCAGCAAAGTAGCGTAAGTATTTCCCTCAGTTTTTGAGAAACCAGGTATCAATCCAGTAGGAGGCTACGCGCAAGTCCCTCGTACCTGCACAAAACAAATAAATCCTCGCAACCAACGTAAATAGGGGTTATCAATCCCTATAAGGCCACTTACGAGAGTGAGATATGATAAAACAATATTTTTGGTATTTTTATGATAAAGATGCAAAGTAAAATAAAGGCAAAGTAAATAGCACAGGAAATAACTAAGTAGTAGGAGATCAATATGATAAAGATAGACCCGATGGCCATAGGTTTCACTAGTGGCTTCTCTCGAGAGCATAAGTATTCTACGATGGGTGAACAAATTACTGTTGAGCAATTGACAGAATTGAGCATAGTTATGAGAATATCTAGGTATGATCATGTATATAGGCATCACGTCCGAGACAAGTAGACCGACTCATGCCTGCATCTACTACTATTACTCCACTCATCGACCGCTATCCAGCATGCATCTAGAGTATTAAGTTAAAAATAGAGTAACGCCTTAAGCAAGATGACATGATGTAGAGGGATAGACTCATGCAATATGAAGAAAACCCCATCTTGTTTCCTCGATGGCAACAATACAATATGTGCCTTGCTGCCCCTAGTGTCACTGGGAAAGGACACCGCAAGATTGAACCCAAAGCTAAGCACTTCTCCCATTGCAAGAATGATCAATCTAGTAGGCCAAACCAAACTGATAATTCGACGAGACTTGCAAAGATAACCAATCATACATAAAATAAATCAGAGAAGATTCAAATATTATTCATAGATAGACTTGATCATAAACCAACAATTCATCGATCTCAACAAACACACCGCAAAAAGAAGATTACATCAAATAGTTCTCCACAAGAGAGGGGGAGAACATTGTATTGAGATCCAAAAAGAGAGAAGAAGCCATCTAGCTAATAACTATGGACCCATAGGTCTGAGGTAAACTACTCACACTTCATCAGAGAGGCTATGGTGTTGATGTACAAGCCCTCCGTGATCGATGCCCCCTCCGGCGGAGCTCCAGAACAGGCCCCAAGATGGGATCTCATGGATACAGAAAGTTACGGCGGTGGAATTAGGGTTTTGGCTCCGTATCTGATCGTTTGGGGGTACGTGGATATATATAGGAGGAAGGAGTACGTCGGTGGAGCAACAGGGCGCCCACGAGGGTGGAGGGCACGCCTGGTGAGGGTGGGAGCGCCCCCTACCTCGTGGCCTCCTATTTCCTTTCTTGATGTAGGGTCCAAGTCTCCCGCGTCTTGTTCATTGAGAAAATCACGTTCCCGAAGGTTTCATTCCGTTTGGACTCTGTCTGATATTCCTTTTCTTCGAAACCCTAAAACAGGCAAAAACAGCGATTCTGGGCTGGGCCTCTGGTTAATAGGTTAGTCCCAAAAATAATATAAAAGTGGATAATAAAGCCCAATAATGTCCAAAAAGTAGATAATATAGCATGGAGCAATCAAAAATTATAGATACGTTGGAGACGTATCAAGCATCCCCAAGCTTAATTCCCGCTCGTCCTCGAGTAGGTAAATGATAAAAACAGAATATTTGATGTGGAGTGCTACTTGGCATAATTTTAATGTAGTTCTTCTTAATTGTGGTATGAATATTCAGATCCGAAAGATTCAAGACAAAAGTTCATATTGACATAAAAAATAATAATACTTCAAGCACACTAACAAAGCAATTATGTCCTCTCAAAATAACATGGCTAAATAAAGTTATCCCTACAAAATCATATAGTGTGGCTATGCTCTATCTTAACCACACAAAATATTTAAATCATGCACAACCCCGATGACAAGCCAAGCAATTGTTTCATAATTTTGACATTCTCAAAACTTTTTCAATCTTCACGCAATACATGAGCGTGAGCCATGGATATAGCACTATAGGTGGAATAGAGTGGTGGTTGTGGAGAAGACAAAAAGGGAGAAGATAGTCTCACATCAACTAGGCGTATCAACGGGCTATGGAGATTCCCATCAATAGATATCAATGTGAGTGAGTAGGGATTGCCATTCAACGGATGCACTAGAGCTATAAGTATATGAAAGCTCAAAAAGAAACTAAGTGGGTGTGCATACAACTTGCTTGCTCATGAAGACCTAGGGCATTTTGAGGAAGCCCATCATTGGAATATACAAGCCAAGTTCTATAATGAAAGATTCCCACTAGTATATGAAAGTGATAACATGAGAGACTCTCTACTATGAAGATCATGGTGCTACTTTGAAGCACAAGTGTGGTAAAAGGATAGTAACATTGTCCCTTCTCTCTTTTTCTCTCATTTTTTTCTCTTCTTTTTTTATTTGGGCCTTTTCTATTTTTTTATGGCCTCTTTTCATTCTTTTTTTATTTTTTGTCCGGAGTCTCATCCTGACTTGTGGGGGAATCATAGTCTCCATCATCCTTTCCACACTGGGACAATGCTCTAATAATGATGATCATCACACTTTTATTTTTCTTACAACTCAACAATTACAACTCGATATTTAGAACAAAATATGACTCTATATGAATGCCTTCGGCGGTGTACCGGGATATGCAATGACTCATGAGTGACACGTATGAAAGAATTATGAAGGGTGGCTTTGCCACAAATACGATGTCAACTACATGATCATGCTAAGCAATATGACAATGATGCAGTGTGTCATAATAAACGGAAACGGTGGAAAGTTGCATGGCAATATATCTCGGAATGGCTATGGAAATGCCATAATAGGTAGGTATGGTGGTTGTTTTGAGGAAGGTATATGGTGGGTGTATGATACCGGCGAAAGGTGCGCGGTATTAGAGAGGCTAGCAAAGGTGTGTAACATCCCAAATTTTCAATTTGGAACGTTATACATTAGATCATCATTGCATATCATATTTTATTTTCTTTTGGCCGGATCCGGAAATTCTACGCAACTTAAGGACCCACGGAGAGAGTTGGGGATTTCGTTATTTTCATATTTGAGTTTTCTCAAATTTTGAAGATAGGATCATTTGATTTTATTTATTTTATCTTCAGTTATTTCCATTAATAGAAATAAGAGAGAGGGAATAAAATGACTTTCCCAAAATAAAGAAATATTGAGGATTTAATAAAAAAATCAAATAAGATTTTATTTCGGAGTTTTGGCTAGTTTTATTTGAATTTAGGAAAAATTGCTCGTTTTTCAAAACTACATTTTAGGGCCAAGAAAATGTTCATCTCGTTCTAAATATTTTATTTAGCTGGTGAAAATTTATTTTGGCATTTTTAGATTTTTATTTTATTTTCCAGAATTTTAGGGACTGGAGTCGCGAGCGAAGCCGCCGCCGCCGCCCGAGTCCGGGAGGAGCACGCCTCCCGAGACGGCCCCTTCCCCAAGCCGCGCCACCCCTCTCTCATAAATACCCGCCGCCTCTACCTCACCTCGCCACCTCGCCCCGCCCCGCCTCCTGCAGCCGCCGCTCACAGCCGCTTGCCGCGCCGCTCGCCGCCGCTTGTCGTGGCCGCCGCGCCGCCCGCCGCCGACGCCGCCCCGCCCGCCGCCGACGCCGCCCCGCCCCGCCCGGCCGGATCCCCGAGCCGCCGGAGTCCGACGAGGTAGCCGCGCCGTTCGCCGCCGGTTTTCCGGAGAAAACCGATCCGGTTTTTCCTTGAAAACCATAGGTTTTTTATTATTTTTATTAGATCGGTTTTATCGGTTCTTTTATCTAGCGAGCGTTCGCTCGTTCGTTCATTTTAACAGATGAGTTCACCGTTTAGTTTCAGATAACGAACATTCGTTCGTTAATCTGTTCGTCAGTTTTTCTTTTTCTCGGATTTTCCACGATTATTTCTGATCGTGATTTCTGATCCAATTTTCATTTTAGTTTAACGTTTCGCTCGTTTATCGGAATCAGGCGATTCAAGCGCCTAGAGTTCCGTCTCGAAACCCTCTTTTTATTTAACCAACTGAAACAAGTTTTTGCTTCTGTAAAATTTGACTTAGGTCCAGATTAGTAATCGAAGCTTGTTTTCTTTCGTCGTTTGACTTTTGTTGTTTCATTCGATTTGTTTCTTTTGCAAACCGTAGTTCTTAAGTTGAACCTTCTAGTTAGATCTCTTATTTGAGTTTTACCTGTGCATTAGATGAGTACTTATAGTATGCCTGTTTGTTTGTTTGCGATAGAGTACCCGGAGTGCGCCGCTTGCTACTTTGAATCTCTAGGTTTCGCGGATCAACAGCAAGGCAAGTAACACTTTGATCATACCTCTTACCACCCAGTTTTATTGCATTAGATCAATCATCAAACCATTGCATACATAGGATCTGATTAATATGTGGGTTTTGGGAAGTAGATGATGTAGTACCTATTTCCTGTTTTATTATCAAACCCTGGGAGTTACTTCTACGTTTGCTTATGCCATGCTATGCTTGTAGACGTGGATTGGGTTTGAGTGTATCCATGGCAGATGTGAGAATGTTAATTAATGGTTCAACTTAAGGTGGCAACTTTAATACACATCTGGGTGGATTGAGGCACCTTGGTATTCCAGCATTGCCTATTTTTCTTTATGGACCACCACCCAGGCTCAAAGGGATCATGAGATTATTCATACTAGAAACTTCCGTGTGCAGCCACAAGATACTATGGGCTCTAGCATAGTTGATTAAGTCGTGTGAACTCTTACAGTGGTAGACTAGTAGATGTAGGGGAAAGTGGGTGTAACGGTCTACCCGATCGTAAGGTGCTAGCGCTTTTGAAAGACTATGTCTCGGTCATCCATTTCTCAAACACCATGTAGTGCGAGAATCCCAACGGAGGAGATCGAGTTTTGTGGGGAAAAGTGCGCAAACCTCTGCAGAGTGTATAAACTAATCATGATTAGCCGTGTCCCCAATTATGGACGTCTTGAGTATCTAGTACTTGGATTATCATGTGAATCTCATCATGTGACTTTAATTAATTTTGTTGGGTTTTAATGTTTATGTTTAATTGGGATTGAGAGGGAGTCTATGCTCTCAATGTTTAACAACTACCATGATAGTTAAATAAAATTTATTCCTTTGCAGCAGGGAAAAATTTGCTTTACGCAAAACTGTAACCATAGAGCCTTCCACCAGCCAAATATGCATGTAGTGATAGCATTATTCTGTTCTTGATCTACTATGTTACTTTGCCAGCATATTCCATGTGCTGACCCGTTTTCGGGCTACAACATTCATGTTGCAGACTTTTCAGACGACGAGTAAGGAGCCTTAGGTCATGGTTCTATACTCAGTGATGCCGTTGGAGTTGATGGACTCACTTATCTTCCAAGCCTTCCGCTGTTATCGTTATTAGATGGCCTTAAGCCATATTATTTGTAATAAGTTCTCTTTTGAGACACTCGATGTGATAAGTGTGTGTCGGTGGGAACGACACGTATGGGATCACAAGAATCCCTACTGTGGTTAGCGGGGCGCGGGGTCATGAGAAGAGGGGATCAAATAGATAGCACACGGTTCGTTTATCCATGTTCGGGCCGCCAGGATGCGTAAAACCCTACTCTTGCTTTGGTGGATTGTATATCTGTGTTCTTGAGCAAGCTATGGGGCGTCAGGAGCTCCAAAAAGCCGAATCATTCCTCTGGTCACCTCGGGCCTCCTTTTATAGAAAAAAGGGGTTGCCACAGTGGCACACAGGAGGTGGAAAGGGTACATTGATGCGAGGTTATCCCTCGCATCATGTGACAAGGCGCATTTAATGCGTCTTGCTTAGGTGTCCTTGCTTTATCGGGGACGGGGGAGAAACATGTCTCGTCTGTCACCGCTCCTTCTTGTGTCGACACGCGCCCTGGCCAGCGACGCCTGCGATGCCATGTAGGTAGGCAGGCAGCTGAGGTGGCGCAGTGGTGGGTCTTCACGAAGATTTGCATGCCGCCACGCGGGTGCCTGCCCAGCTGGTTGGGTCGGCAGCTGCATGCATGCGGTGGTGGAGGTTTAGTTGGCGTGGGCCTAATGGTGGCCCTGCGGGTGTCCTCGGTAAGGGCCTTGCCGGGGCCCCGGCAAGGGTCTTGCCGAGGCGCCTGCTGTCATCCCCGGCAAGGCGCTTGCCGGGGGCCTTGTGGTCTTCCTCGGCTGGGATCCCGCCAAGGGTTGTCATCTCCTTAGTGCGTATCTGATCTTGAATGTCTTCACAAAGATCTGCATGCCGCCACGGGGATGTCTCCCGAATCCTTGCCCTTTGGGGGAATTGACTCAAGGGTGAATTGCTCCGTAGGCGCGGGACGACTCGCCGTGGCAAGGGTCTTGCCGGGGCTGCTAGAACTGTCTCCCGGCAAGGATCTTGCCGGGGGAGTCCGCTTCGTCCCCTTTGCTCTTCGTGGTCTTGGCCTTGGCGTCATTCTAGTTCTATTGAGCTTCGGTCTTACCCTGGCTTACCTCCCTTGCCTTGCTTGGTGTGGTGGTATCCGTGGCTCAGACTGCCCGTGCACAGTTATAGGGGTACAAAAAGTGTACCCCTCTTTTTGTACACCTACAGGAGCCCCGGGCCTGGGCCACACATAAGCACAAGGTGTTGTTGGGCTAGGCCCAAAAACGGTGCGCGGGAAGGCGGGGCGGTTTTTACCGTGGTAAGATTCTTCGCGCGTTGCGCTTCCCATGATTCCCGCGCGTGGCGCGGCGTGGGGAGGCACGTGTGACATGGGCGGCATGCGTGGGGTTGGTTCCCGCAGGCATGCGTCACATCGTAGTAAAGAGGCGGTTCGCGCCTTCCCCATAAACGGAGGGAGGCGTGGAGGCGCGGCCCATTTACTGAATGGGGCTGAGGCGTGGTCTTCAAGGCGTCCACTCCCCACGATCACGGGGTGGGGAGTGGTCGTCTCACCCGTCCCCTCGGTTCTGCACGTCCACCACGTGTCTCCCATGCGCCTGGGGTGGCAAACGGTGGAGGCGGGAAACCAGGTCGTCGCTGGTTGGGGCAGCGGGTCGGTCCTGGCTCCCTGCGCCTTCCGTATCTTGATTGGCCGAGCGGGGCGGCCGAGCCCCAACCCCGATCCTTTATAAAAAGCGGGAGGGGGATGGCATCCCGCATTCTTTCATCTTCTTCTTCCTTCAGCTTCTGCTCCTCCCTTCCATCCATCATGGAGAGAGGGAATCCCTGTCCTTCAACAGTGGCGGCGAGGGTCGCCGCTCGACAACGCGTCCCTCCTTCTCCTGCACCTGCGGTGGCAGAGCCAGCCACGAGGGGAAGGGGGAGGGGGAGAGGCCATGGGCGAGGCCGGGGCACTCGGGGAAGGGGAGGACGGGGCGGCGCGCCGGCCTCGCCTCCGCCAGCAGCTCCTCCTCCAATGGAGGGCCATGTTGGGGATGACCCTTGTGAGTTCTTCGTTAGGCTGTGCCGACCGCCGCACCGTCGCCTTCGTCTCCCGACTCCATTTGCGCAGGAGATGGAGCTGGATCCGCCGGAGTCGTTGCGGCTGCACATGAGGGGATGCGGGATCAGTGGCACGCGGGTCCGTGTCGACTTCCCCGCCCCTCACTTGATGTATCTTCGTCAGGGATGGAAGACGTTTGCTCATATCCACCGCTTGACGGAGGGGCTCACTCTCCATTTTAAGCTGATGGAGGGTGGCCTTCTCTCCGTCAAGGTCTTCGGGCTCTTTGGGACCCGTGCAAGGTGCTGCGTGGAGAGCTCTTCTGATAGTGAAGACTCCTCCTCGGGCGGGAGTGACGAGGAGGACAGCGGCAGCGACGACGAGGGTAGTAGGCGGCAGGATGACGGGTCCGACTAGGTGTCGGGTGCCACTCCGTGCGGCACCGGCGACCCCATCATCCGTGTCGCCGGCTCCTTGAACTTCTCGGGGTCGTCTCCTTGGGCGGCTGGCGTTGGGAGGCTGCGGAAGAGGAAGAGGGCGGGCGGCAAGGCCATCAAGTCGGAGTACGCGGGCACCGACGCCTTCGACGCGTGCTGACGTCCTGCCGCCTCGTTGACGGTGTCCTGGACTAGGGGGTACTCACCACGTCATCTCCCGATCTATTAGATTGGGCCGAGGCCCCCCATGGCCGTATACTCATGGGCTAGTTCGGACAGCTGCCGCATACAAGGAAGATTCCACAAAGACTTGGAGATCAAGACAAGGACTTTTCCCCACCGGCGTATTTGGCTAGGACTCTTGTTAACCTAGGCCTCTGGTGCATTATATAAACCAGGGCCAGGCTAGTCGATACAACATACAACATACAACATACAATCATACCATAGGCTAGCTTCTAGGGTTTAGCCTCCCCGATCTCGTGGTAGATCTACTCTTGTACTACCCATATCATCAATATTAATCAAGCAGGACGTAGGGTTTTACCTCCATCGAGAGGGCCCAAACCTGGATAAAACTTCGTGTCCCTTGCCTCCTGTTACCATCCGGCCTAGACGCACAGTTCGGGACCCCCTACCCGAGATCCGCCGGTTTTGACACCGACATTGGTGCTTTCATTGAGAGTTTCTCTGTGTCGTCGCCATCAGGAAGGATGCCTCGCCCCGTCTTTAAAGAAGGCACCGTTGCTAAGGGAGCTTTGGCTATCGGGCAAACCCTCCGGCTAGGTGGTTTTCTTATGACCGCATGTTCGGCTTCTGCGCCGACGATGACCTCTCGAGCCATCAAAAACAATCTTCATGTCAGCTCGGAACTCGCCGAGCAGTTAGATCCACTGGAGCTTTCCTCCATAAACGAGCTCTTGGATCGCTTCGCCGCCCTAGGAGTCGCTACAGATTACCACCAGATTGGGCCTAAAACCGATCTGAGAGAGATTAACTCTCCCCAAGTCACCCATCACGTTGCTGTGCTAGAGGGACAGTGCGGCGACCCTTCATCTATCTTAAGGACTCGCTACATCCGGATTCCCGATCCCTCCAAGCCAGATACCCGCGGAGGGGAGGATATCACTCAAGACCTAAACTTAGAGTCAGGCGACGGGCTGGATTCATTAGACAACATCCAAGAATCCAAATTTTCGAGTTCGGAAATTCCTCGGCCTCTGAGCCTTAGATGGGGTGATGCTTCGGATTTAATTCCAACCATCCACCCCAACATAAGCGATCTATCCAAAATCAGGCAAGAACCCGATGAAACAGTACATCATTACTGGGCCAGCGTCCTCTTGGTTAAGAACAGGCTAAGGGAACCTTCCGATTAGTGCATCACTTTTCGGATCTGTTTCTGCACGAAAACGAATCCGACCAGAGTTCATCTTTTTTATGAACGGGATTTCGGACATCCCTTTTGAAGGAAGTTTTGTATGGGGTATTGTGTTTTGTTCCCGAACACATCCCACTAACTTTAAGATCTTTTGAACATGATCTTCAACATCATGCTGGTGTCAAACCAGTCCAAAAATATTACTCCACGGCTGCTGACCTGCGCTAGACACGTCGTCACTTTAGCCGAGCTCAACTTCTTCGGATCATCATCTCGGCAAGCCGAACAAGAGTCCGGCATCGCGAAGGATAAATCATCATCAACATCGCCGCCCCACGGACACGGAGCGGGCATACTGGCATCGCCGCACGGTCGCTTCATCAAGCCGGCATCGACCACGTCACGACCTGCATCGACAGGGCCGCACTATTGCTTCTTCAAGCTGGTGTCCATCACGCTGACCTACTTCGACTCATCGGCTGACGTCGAGGCTTCGACATCTCGGTTGGACCGGGGGCTTCGCCATCTCTTCATCAACCTACTCCGGACACTTCGACGTCACTAGCCGACCAGCTCCATCACGTTAGCTGGGCCGAGGGCTTTGCCTCGGCGAGTCAACCTTTACCAGCATTGCCATGCCGTTGTTTTATCGCCCATCAGGCAATGGGTGTGCGGAGCGAGTCCCAATTTTGGGAATCACCTTCCTTCGGATTGCTACAACAAATAAACCAGGTGCTATTAATCCCAGTATATTTTGCTTGTTTAGGTTCATATTTCCCAAGGAACTATTACTCTGGTTTGTCCATGATATGTACACAGGTCTATCAAATGGTGACCGCATTAACGACAGTCGCGTGGTGGTTTGATTAGTTTCCGTACAAAGTCCGGTGAACGCCGCGTCCGAAGCTCGGACCGACCTGTGAATTCAGGCTTTGCCACGCCTTTACTACATCACGCCGACGCCCTGCATCGACATTGACTTCGGTGCCAGGCCATATTTCTTCTATTCCCCACTTTGCATAAATTATTTATTACGCAACATTTTTTTATTATTATCATTATTACTATTATCTCCGGTTTGCACTATTTTTGTGCATAGGAAAATGATCCGGGGACTTCGGCGTCACTCTGTCGGTCTGCATTGACCGTGCTATGTGAAAGTGCAACTATCCCTAGGTGGTTTTGGTAATTCATAACAACATATAGCTCATTGAGCTAATGCTATTCCAAGATGATTATTTCAGGAAAGCTCAATGATTGGCATGGCATGGATGGTGAAAGTGGAACCCTCAAAATGCTAAGGACAAAGGATTGGCTCAAGCTCAAAAGCTCAAGACTCTTCATTTTATATTTTAGTGATCCAAGATCACATTGAGTCTTTAGGAAAAGACAATACTATCAAGGAGGGATGAGGTGTTGCTTAATGAGCCTCTTGCTTCATGTGCTTAGTGATATGCTCCAAAACCCTCAACTACTTTCCCATATCCACATATGACCTAAACCCTAAGCCAAACTCGGTCATACCGATTCTTTCTATCCGGCGCCACCGAGTTTCACTTGTCATAAGCCACTGCCAAACCCTAGCAAATCGGGTCTACCGATAGGGATCTCGGTCTCACCGAGATGGGATTGCAAACTCTCTGTTTCCCTTTCGTAACTTTTCGGTCTCACCGAAAGAGCGAATCGGTCCCACCGAGATTGCAATGTAAATTCAGTGTTTCCTTTTTGTAACTTTTCGGTCTCACCGAAAGAGCAAATCGGTCCCACCGAGTTTGCCTGACCAACTCTCTGGTTAGCTAATTACCAAATTCGGTCTCACCGAGTTTGTGTAATCGGTCTCACCGAGATTACGTTATGCCCAAACCCTAACCATATCGGTCCTACCGAGTTGCATGTCAGTCCCACCGAAAATCTCTAACGGTCACTAGGTTTACCTTTTCGGTCCGACCGAGTTTGTTGATTCGGTCCCACCGAGATTGGAAAACTGTGTGTAACGGTTGGATTTTGTGTGGAGGCTATATATACCCCTCCACCTCCTCTTCATTCGTGGAGAGAGCCATCAGAACACATACACAATTCCAACTCATATGTTCTGAGAGAGAACCACCTACTCATGTGTTGAGGCCAAGATATTCCATTCCTACCATATGAATCTTGATCTCTAGCCTTCCCCAAGTTGCTTTCCACTCAAATCTTCTTTCCACAAAATCCAAATCCTATGAGAGTGAGTTGAGTGTTGGGGAGACTATCATTTGAAGCACAAGAGCAAGGAGTTCATTACCTACACACCATTTGTTACTTCATGGAGAGTGGTGTCTCTAGATTGGCTAGGTGTCACTTGGGAGCCTCCGACAAGATTGTGGAGTTGAACCAAGGAGTTTGTAAGGGCAAGGAGATCGCCTACTTCGTGAAGATCTACCGCTAGTGAGGCAAGTCCTTCGTGGGCGATGGCCATGGTGGGATAGACAAGGTTGCTTCTTCGTGGACCCTTTGTGGGTGGTTGCTTCTTCGTGGACCCTTCGTGGGTGGAGCCCTCCGTGGACTCGCGCAACCGTTACCCTTTGTGGGTGGAGCCCTTCATGGACTCGCGCAACCGTTACCCTTCGTGGGTTGAAGTCTCCATCAACGTGGATGTAGGATAGCACCACCTATCCGAACCACGGGAAAAACATCTGTGTCTCCAATTGCATTTGAATTCTCCAAATCCTTCCCTTTACATTCTTGCAAGTTGCATGCTTTACTTTCCGCTGCCAATATACTCTTTGCATGCTTGCTTGAATTGTGTGATCATTGCTTGACTTGTCCTGCAATAGCTAAAGTCTGCCAAGAACTAAAATTGGGAAAAGGTTAAGTTTTTATTTGGTCAAGTAGTCTAATCACCCCCCTCTAGACATACTTTCGATCCTACACTATGTAACCACTTCGGCGTGTCGAGCTCTCCGCTCCGCCACCTCGGGACCAGCTTGGGGGATGGAACCTTGCCCCGCATCAAGCTCGAACCGCGTCATCAATACGAAAGACATTAACCAGCTAACTCGCTTTCATGCTCAAAGCTTTTCGACCAAGCATTATACTTTTTGGGAGAAAAGTTGCTTGTAAAAAATTTCCTTATCCAAACTTTGTTTGTGACGCATAAATTCAAATACCCAATTCATTCGGGGGCTTCCTTCATGAAGCTTTTCCACTTGCATATGATTATACTTGTACGGCTTTGTTCCTTGTTCATGTATTACGCCACAATATGCACCATATTGACTTAAGCGATTTGCAAGCTAGGTTGCCTCGCTCCTGTGTTTACCCCTACGTTCCCGATTGTTCGGTTAGGGAGTAAAGGGAGCACCTCTGCGATTGTCATGATCGGGTCGCCCGAGCCGGACCTCAGACTGGGTGAAGCCGAAAGCTAGCGCTCTTATAGTTTTCAATAATGGTCGGCACACAACGGAACTCATGAGTACAAAAAATCTATTGCACAAGTCTCATAATAACAATGAGCATCGAAGAAAGGTATCGGTGGGGGTACTATTTTCTTCGAAGATGCTTCTTACACTTCACGGTAATATAGCATAAGTTCCCTGAGCGCGCTTTGTCTGTTACAGCCTTATGGCCTGCTTGCCTGGTTATTGGAAACACCGTCGATATTCTCGACCGATGGAGTACATAACACTTTTCGGTCCTTGGCCGAAGAGGGAGAAGCTGGCGGTCGGTTAAGACGCGTTTAAAGTTCGGTTGAACATAGATATGATATAAGTACTTCGGTACATGCAATCGTTCTTCTACCCAAGTCACTTGGGGGCTCTTAAGTTTATTTGAGCCGTTTTATAATAAGTGTTCTTCTTCTTAGTCGTTGCAAAGTTTTATTATTATTATTATTTATCACTCCTTTTTTCGACACGACTGTGCGGTCAATAGCCAAGGAGCCTAATTTCTCTCTCAAAGCCGCTAGAGTTTAGTTTGCTAAACTGGCCTAATGAGAAGTACTCCGCCCTCGGGATAGGAGGTTGAAGCCGTAGGCTGACCCGCTCGAAGTCTTGAGATAGGATGTATCATGTTAAAGCACGACAGAAGCACTTCTTTTTTCTAAGACCAACTTTTGGATTGGCACCGAACACTTGATATTGTTCGGACGTCATGTTTTCACTGACGTTTCTTGGTTTTCCAAGCTTTTTGGCACTTTTAAACTATTTGTGCTTTTCCAGCAGTAGTCTCGCAGTGCAACGCCGGACACCTTTAGGGATTCGGCAAAAACATTCTCAGATATTGCTATATATGCATCGGTTTCAAATTGTGTCTTCGGTCAATAGTTGGGTTGCCTGGCTCCTGCACTTGCTTCCTACGTTCCGTTTTGTTCGGCTAGGCATGCAAAGGGAGAACCACTGCGATTGTGCTTCCAGCTCACATGGTTAAGCACCTCAGTGGAGAAAGCCGAAAACTGACTTTCACAATAAGCGTAAACTGGTCAACAATCCGATGACTATGTTAAATGATGGGCCGTTCATAACATTGGCCAAAGTGTTTACGGCTTGACCCTGACTGTCGCCGAACATTACCGGGGGCTATTAACTGGCCTCCCAAACTAAGTCCTCGATTTTTTGCTCTTACATTAGAGCTGAGGCTGCATGATCATGCTTAGCATGACAACCCAAAGAAAGGAACCGATAGCGGGACTATTTTCTTTGGAAGACATTTCTTCTGTTAAACAGTAATATAACTCTCTGCGTACCTTTGTTTATAAAACCGTATGGCCAGATTGCCTTGTTTGTTGTAAATCTTTGCCCTCATAAAGGCTTTATAAAGTAGGACAAACACTCCTCGGCTACTGGCCGAGGAGGTGGAAGCCGATGGTCGGTCAACAAAGTTTTGTACAATGCCGATCCGAGCATTAATGACGTAAAGTACTTGGATACATAGAGTTATTACACATAATTTGTGATTTTACTATGGATATTGATCCTTAATTCGGCCACCCATGCCCGCATTAAGGCTCGGGGGCTACTGGGCTTCGGGCTTATTATTTACAAATATTAAAGGGGCACATTGATCCCCTGATCTGGTGTTACCACCCGACCAGTGTCTCGGGGGCTACTGCATTGCTTGTCCAATGCAGAAAATTTTATGTGCAATATATTTTCCGAGGAGATTTTGATCCTCAGGTTGGTCGGCCGCAACCAACATGAGTCTCGAGGACTGAGCACGCCGCTTTTAGTGTCTCGAAGTATTCTGCCGAGCTTGGACTTGATCCTCAGGCCGATTTTGCAAATCAACCTGAGTCTGAGCGGCTACTGGGATCAGCGGTCTTACGTCATCCTTCAGGTGCATCTCGGGTTTTAGACCGATACACACCTTGAGGGCTATTGTCTATATATCTCGGCAGAGAATAAATTGCACCAATAAAAAATATTCACAAAAATCGGCCCACATTCGGGGTGGTGCACCACCTCGGAAGCAGGCCGGCATAAAGCTCGGGCGTTAGTGGCTAGCTCCATAGAGGGCATTTCCGGCATTAAGCTCGGCTAAACTCCTTCAAACTTCTTTGAACTAAGGTGATTTACGACACCTCGGATATAGTCCGGCGTTGGAGTTCGGATACAGTCCGGCGTTGGAGCTCGGATATACAGTCCGGCACTGGAGCTCGGATACATTCCGGCGTTAGATCTGGGAAGCGGTCCGGCGTTGGTGCTCGGTTGCAAAAGATACCTTGAATACAGTCCGGCGTTGGAGCTCGGACGCAAGAGGACGCTGCCGCCTGGGAACAACTTCAAACCCGAGGTGTGGCATAAAAATAACAAGGCATTGGTAAAGGTCGGAAACTTAAAGGGGCTCCTCGGATATCCGACGTGTAAACTCGTCGAATGCATTTCGGCAATCCTCAACATCAAAGATAAAGAAGATTTGTTGAACTAGTTTTCAAGACCGATGACCGAAGATGAAGAATAGTTCGGAAGAATCGAGGAGCGTCCCTAACTTGAAGACCGGTTCAGGGGGCTACTAACGGTGTCCTGGACTAGGGGGTACTCACCACGTCGTCTCCCGATCTATTAGATTGGGCCGAGGCCCCCCATGGCCGTATACTCATGGGCCAGTTCTGACAGCTGCCGCATACAAGGAAGATTCCACAAAGACTTGGCGATCAAGACAAGGACTTCTCCCCACCGGCGTATTTGGCTAGGACTCTTGTTAACCTAGGCCTCTGGTGCATTATATAAACCAGGGCCAGGCTAGTCGATACAACATACAACATACAATCATACCATAGGCTAGCTTCTAGGGTTTAGCCTCTCCGATCTCGTGGTAGATCTACTCTTGTACTACCCATATCATCAATATTAATCAAGCAGGACGTAGGGTTTTACCTCCATCGAGAGGGCCCGAACCTGGGTAAAACATCGTGTCCCTTGCCTCCTGTTACCATCCGGCCTAGACGCACAGTTCGGGACCCCCTACCGAGATCCGCCGGTTTTGACACCGACACTCGTCTTCGAGCTCTGCTTCCGGCGCCGCCATCACCATCTAGCCTTTGGACGGCCACCAAGATGTTCTCTTGGTGTCTTCTGCCACCTGTAGCTCTCCTAGGCGCTCATTTTGTCCCTTTCGCCTCCTTGACCTGCCTCCTGAGGAGAGGGACAAGAAAGGTATTACGGGCACCTTATCTCTTTTTAGTTTGTAAGCCTTCGGGCCTTTGTTGAATTTAAAAATTGTAGTCCCATCATTCATGTTTTTCATTCCCTATGGACTTTACCTGAGTGGAATGTTTTTTTAATGAAAAAGGGATGCTTGCCGGGTCATTTGTTTGCGGGTGGAACCCACGACAAGGAGTAAATCCTTGATATGTTCAAGATAAACATTTCCTTGCCCGGCAACAGGCCTTGCCGTCTCCCCACTTCGCTCGACCTTCCTCACGCCTTTGGCGGAGGCAGGGATGAGGCGGGTTCAGGCTCCTTGTTTCATCCTTTCGCTGCCGCGACTACGACCAAACTTGGCCCCAGGAACGAGCCCTAGGGCCTAGAGTTAGGGGAGCACGGTAGCTTAGGGGAAAACAAGATTTCACATACCTCAGTCCATAATGGAATGCATGATAAGGGATGAAGAACTTATCTGAAGCTGCAGTCCTCGGCAACCCTGGTTCGCCATGGGTGAATCTTTGCTCTTGCAGCCCCCGGCAATACTGGCTTGCCGGGGGCTAGATGCTGGTTTGTTCCTCTTTTTTTCTCCCCAAGTGGTTCGGCACAGATATCTGTGTGTCCTATGAACCAAAGAAGACAAAAGAAAGACAAAGAGACGCACACTCCACCTCTAATCTAGGGGTTAGTCGCCACTAAGCACTATTAACCCTAACCAAGGACGAGACTCAACCTAGCATGCATGATATAACTTAGGGCGCCAGCGCTTCATTTATTTATGCTTAGGGTCTACGCCTGGCTTTGTACAAAGGGTTACATGCGTCATCCGCAAGGCTCGTACAAAAGGTGGCTTGCTGGGGGGCCCGGCAAGCCGCGCCTCACGGGTAAAACTTGCGAAGATGCTCAATGTTCCAGGAGTTACTCACCGGAACGGCATCTTCGGTCTCCAGGCGGACTGTGCCGGGCCTGGTGACTCGTATTACCCGATAAGGGCCTTCCCACTTTGGCGTCAACTTGTTGGAATTCTTGGCCGATTGAACGCGCCGAAGAACAAGGTCGCCTTCCTCAAAGCTTCGGGCATGAACCTTGCGGCTATGGTAGCGGCGCAAGGCTTGCTGGTAGCGCGCTGCTCTCACAGCCGCCCGAAGACGATCATCCTCAAGGAGCGTTGCGTCATCTTGCCGCAATTGCTCTTGCTCAAGCTTGTCATAAGCGAGTACTTGAGGTGACCCGTATATGAGTTCCATGGGGAGAACTGCTTCTGCCCCGTATACCAGGGTAAAGGGTGTCTGGCCAGTGGCTCGATTTGGTGTCATTCTGATTGACCAAAGAACCGCCGGCAATTCATCAATCCAGCGCCTTCCACTCTTGTACAGTCTGTCAAAGGTCTTTGTCCTCAGGCCTCGTAGTACTTCATCATTTGCCCTCTCAGCTTGACCATTGCTTCGTGGGTGAGCAACGGAAGCGAAACAGACCTTGCTGCCGAGGTCTTGAATATATTGCATGAAGGTGTGGCTTGTGAACTGCGTGCCGTTGTCGGTGATAACCCTATTGGGTACACCAAAACGGCACACCGGTCCTTTGAAGAACTTGACGGCTGACTCTGCTGTGACCTTCCTCACTGCTTCCACTTCTAGCCACTTTGTGAACTTGTCGATTGCAACGTACAAGTACTCAAAGCCACCGACAGCGCAGGGGAAAGGGCCCAGTATGTCGAGCCCCTAGACCGAGGAAGGCCAGGAGAGAGGAATGGTTTGAAGGGCTTGAGCTAGCTGATGAAGCTTCTTTGAATGGAACTGACACGCTTCACACCTGGTGACTAGTGTCGTCGCATCCTGGAGGGCGGTGGGCCAGAAGAAGCCTTGCCAAAACACTTTGCCAGCAAGGGCCCTTGACCCGATGTGGGATCCACATATGCCTCCATGTATCTCCGCCAACAGCCCCAGTCCTTCCTCTCGAGGGATACACTTCAATTTCACGCCGTTCGGCCTCTTTCTGTACAGGACGTCATCGACGAACTGGTACATAGTAGAGCAACGGGCTACTTTTTCCGCTTCTTCCTGATCCTCAGGAAGTTCCCCTGTTTGGAGGAATCAGACGGTATGCTATGCCCACGCTGGAGCCTGGGGCTCGACGGTGAGGACTAAAGGCATTTCCTCCGCTATCGGAGCGGCTGTCTCCATGGCAAGAGCTTGATGCTCTGTCGGAGCTAGCCGTCCCGTGGCGGGCTTAGTGTCTCCGGCAACATCCTTGTCGGCGGCTTCAGGGAGCTCGGCGGGAAAGTACTTGTCGGGCCCTGATTTTCTCCTCTTGTTGTGCTCATGGATCAACGGATGGCTGAGTTAGCCGAAGCACAAAGGTACCTGGTTCCACAGGTAGCTTGAGGGCAGCGCGTTTTGACAGGTAATCGGCGATATCATTCTCCGCTCGGGGAACGTATTCTGCCTGTATACTGTCAAAACGCTCTTCCAGCTTTCTCACTTCATCGACGTAGGCCTTCATCAACGGGCTCTGGTAATCCTTGTTGACTTGCTTGACGACAAGTTGCGAGTCGCCTCTGACGACGAGTTTCTTGATTCCGAGGTCCGCCGCGATCCTAAGACCGGCAAGCAGCCCTTCGTACTCAGCCGTATTGTTTGTTGACACCTCCCTGGGGAAGTGCATCTGGATCACGTACTTGAGGTGCTCTCCGGTGGGCGCGACAAGCAGTACGCCAGCCCCGGCGCCCTGTAAGGAGAAAGCTCCATCAAAGTACATGATCCAGTCGCAACTTGCCTCCTTGCCGGGGAGAGCAGTCTCTTGGGTTTCTTCGTCAGGCGTCGCGGTCCATTCTGCAACGAACTCCGGCAGGACTCGGCTTTGAATCGTCGAGGTACTCTCAAAGTTGAGGCCAAAGCTGGACAGTTCCAGTGCCCACTCTACGATCTTTCCTGTTGCGTCTGGATTGTGCAATATCCGTTGCAGAGGGAGGCAAGTGACAACAGTGATTTCGTGCGCCTGGAAGTAGTGACGCAGCTTCCTCGAGGCCATAAGAAGGCCGAAGAGCAGTTTCTGCACACCGGAGTACCTCGATCTTGCCCCCTACAGGAGGGAACTAACAAAGTAGACCGGGTGCTGCATCATTTTCTTCTTCGGCGGCACTTCAATTGGCTGCTCGTCTCGGCATCGGTGGCATCGGGCTCCGTCGCTGCTGTTACCTCATCATCAATTTCTCTCTGCACCACTAGTGCGGTGCTGAGCACCTGGTTCGTTGCCGCCAGGTACAGCAGCAACAGTTCCTGTGGCCTAGGCGCAACTAGTATTGGCGCGGAGGAGAGGTACCTCTTCAAATCTTGCAATGCTGCTTCGGCTTCTGGAGTCCACTCCGTCGGGCCCGCCTTTTTCAAAATCTTGAAAAAGGGAAGGGCGCGCTCGGCGGACTTGGAAATGAACCTGCTCATGGCGGCAACGCAACCAGCAAGCCGACGCACATCCTTGACTCACTTGGGCGCTTCAATCTGCTCTATAGCTTTGATCTTGTCCGGATTGGCCTCTATCCCACGCTGTGACACAAAGAACCCGAGAAGCTTGCCAGACGGGACGCCGAAAACGCACTTCTCAGGGTTCAGCTTGAGATTGATCTTGCGTAGGTTTGCAAATGTTTCTTGTAAATCTGATATGAGGGTTGCCCTGTTCTTGGTTTTGACCACTATATCATCCATATAAGCATCCATATTTCTATGGAGCTGGGGTTCAAAACCAATCTGGACCGCCCTTGCAAACGTTGAACCAGCACTCTTCAACCCGAAAGGCATCCGTATAAAGCAATACGTACCACATGGGGTGATGAATGCCGTTTTCTCTTCATCTTCCCTTGTCATGAAGATCTGGTGGTAGCCGGAGTAGGCATCAAGGAATGACAACAGATCACACCCAGCTGTGGAGTCAAAAATCTGGTCGATGCGCGGCAACGGGAAGGGATCTTTGGGACAAGCCTTATTAATATCTGTGTAATCAATATAGCCTCCACTTCCAATTTGCCTTGCGCACTACCACCGGATTGGCCAACCACGTTGGATGGAGCACTCCTCTTACCAAACCCGCTGCTTCCAGTTTCCGGATCTCCTCTGTGATGAACTTTTCTCGTTCCAAAGCTTGCTTTCTGACCTTCTGCTTGACGGGCCGCGCATGAGGACAGACAGCAAGGTGGTGCTCAATCACCTCCCTGGGAACGCCAGGGATGTCGGATGCTTGCCATGCAAACACATCGACATTCGCCCGCAGGAAGGTGACGAGCGTGTCTTCCTATTTGTCGTCAAGGGTGGAGCTTATGGTAAAAGCTCCTCCTGTGCCGTCCTCCTTGACAGAAACCTTCTTGGTTCCCGGCGATGTGGCCCTGGACATCCTGTTTCTGTCGGCGGAGCTCTCTGGCACGTCCTCGACGGGAGCGCTACACTCCCAAGAGGTGCGCTTGCCGGAGTGGGTGCCTGAGGTCTCACCGGTCTTCTTCTTTTGCCTTCCCGAGGCTCCAGCGGCAGGAGCAAGCGCCTTAGCAGTGGCGGCTTCTGCAACTGCTTGTTGGTAGAGTTGGTCAACGCAAATTAGCGCATCCTTCTTGTCTGATGGGACGGTGATGATCGTCACAGGCCCCGGCATCTTCAGGGTGTTGTAGGCGTAATGTGACGCCGCCATGAACTTGGCCAGCGCCGGGCGGCCAAGGATCCCGTTGTAAGGCAAGGGGATCTTGGCAACGTCGAACACAATCCTTTCTGTCAGGTAGTTTAGATCACTCCCAAACGTCACGCGCAACGTGACCTTTCCCTTTGCTTGACTTCTTCCCGGGTTGACCCCCTGAAACGTGCCCGTCTCTTCGAGGTCTTCATCAGGAATCTGCAATTTCTCGATCACGGCAGCCGAGATTAAGTTTAGACCGGCCCCGCCATCGACTAGCATCTTTGTCACCTTGAGGTTGCGTATTGTTGGTGAAACCAACAATGGCAAGCACCCGACTGTAGTAGTGCGATCAGGATGATCCTCAGTGTCAAAAATGATAGGTGTGCTGGACCACTTCAGCGGCCTTTGGGCATCAAATGATGGTTCCGCCGCTGTAATCTCACGCGCCCACTGTTTAAGCTGGCGGTGAGAGGTATGCAGCGAGGCGCCGCCATCGACGCACATGGCCTCTATAGCTTTCTGAAATTCTTGGTCACCAGACTCATCGTCCTCTTCGTGATCATCGTCTTCTGGCTTTTTGTCATGGCCCCGGGCGGGCCTCTCCTGCTGTTTATCTTTGCCGCGACGGCCCGCCTAGCCATCACGCTTCTTGCCGGACCCCTCAGCACTGTCCTGGCCTTTCTCCTTGTCCCGCCTCTCATATTCAGCCCTCTGCTTCTCAGCAAGGACCTCAACCTGTCGGCAGTTCTGGAGATCATGGCCTTTGGTGCGATGGATCTTGCAGTATTGCTTGTCGGAGTTTCCTGGCTTCTCGGCAGCCGCCAAGGCCCGGCAGGCGACACGTCCGGCAATTTCCTTGCCGGGGTCATCTGCCTTGGTTTTCTTGGCAGAGCCGGCGTCGTTAGATCCCTCGACAGCAAGCACAGCTTTACCTTTGCGCTTCTTGTTGCGGCTCCAGGCTTTCTTTGCCGGGGCGGCAGTATCCTCATCTGAGGAGTCGGTTTCCATGTCGGCATCTTCTCCGGGGTACTTCCTTCCCTCTTCAGCTCGGGCACATCTGTCAGCAAGAACATAGAGTTCTACCACATCTTTCACCTTGTTCATTGCCAGTTCTTCGCGCATCTTGCGGTTACGCACGTTCTGATGGAACGCGTTGATGATGGCGGCAGGGTGAACATCAGGGATATTGTACTATACCCGGCTGAACCTCTGTATATACTTGCGCAGACTCTCGCCTCCCTTCTAGGGAATGACATGCAGGTCGCTTGCTTGGCCATGGGCTTGGTGACCTCCAGTAAAGGCGCCCACAAACTCATGGCACAAATCCGACCAGGAGGAAATAAAGTCTACCGGCATCAACCACGACATGGCGTTGGGTTTAAGAGCCAATGGAAAGTAATTGGCAAGCACCTTATCGTCGCGGGCTCCGGCGGCTTGCATCGCGATGGTGTAGATGCTGAGGAACTCAGACGGGTGAGTCTTGCTGTTGTACTTTTGGCCAAAGTCAGGTTTGAAGGTGCGGTGAGTGGGCCACTAGAACTGCTGCAGCTCACGGGTAAAAGCCGGACAGCCTACCTCGTAAGGTAGGCCTCCAGGGCTCTCTGGGGCTGGGTGGTTCACAGCAGGCCCTGCTCACCTGTCTGACTGGTGGCGCGCTCCGCGCCGACGCTCGATAGTGGTTCGAGCGTCTTCATGGGCTCGTTCCCGAAGAACTTGGCACTGGTCACAGTAGGTCCGCGGGTCAGACGATGCTATGGAGATGTCGTCGCCCGCGACGTCGCGACGAGCCGGCGTCCGCGGTACTGGATGGGGAAGAGGTGAATGCACCGTGGTCGCAGCGCCGCCGGCTTTTCCGCCACTAGTCCGTGGGACTCCATCGGAACGTCGACCCGGGGGCCCCACCGGACTTGGTTTGTCTTTGTTGGCCACCGCAACAAGGCTTCGGATAGTGGCTCTCCATTCGTCGAGTTTCCCCATAGTGGGAGGAAAGTCGAGGAGCAACTGCGCGCGCACCAGGGCCTCTGCTGGCGTCGGTGGCGGCAAAACCTGCACGGATCACGACGCGCTTCGACTTCTGACCATGTCAGAAAGAGCTCTATCACGACCCCGCGGTCTCATGCCGTTTTCACCAGCACCTCGGCGAGTGGGCAAGTCTTCTACGTCCCGGGAGTGGCGCTCGGGGCTCTTCCCACGGCGACGCCCGGGATCTTCGGCGTGATTACGCCGTTCGTCGCGCGCTGCCTGGGAGAAGCGTGCTGTTGGCGTCGGCGTGGGAGTCTTAGAGGCCCTTGCGTCGCCTTCGGGCGGGGCGGCGATGACCTTGGAAGGCCCCGCTCCACCCGCGAAGGGCTTGGCTCCGCCTTTGGATTTGGCGACGTGTGGCCCATTACCAGGCTCACAAACATCGCCGCCTCCCAAACTCCGGCTGCTGGGATGGTGTTGGTGTTCGTGAGCAGCGCCCCGGGTCCTTTCTGCGACCGGTCCGCTGCTCGCCCGCATCGGGACGGACTGTCCGGCTTCCGACTGGCCAACCGCCACCGTCGTCTTCTTCTTGGGCGCCATGATGATGAAGAAGCGCCGAACTAACTCCTAAAGCCGATTCTCACAACTGCGCCCCCTACCTGGCGCGCCAAAGATGTCGGTGGGAACGACACCTATGGGATCACAAGAATCCCTGCTGTGGTTAGCGGGGCGCGGGGTCGTGAGAAGAGCGGATCAAACAGATAGCACACGGTTCGTTTATCCAGGTTCGGGCCGCCAGGATGCGTAAAACCCTACTCCTGCTTTGGTGGATTGTATATATGTGTTCTTGAGCTAGCTATGGGGCGTCAGGAGCTCCAAAAAGCCGAATCCTTCCTCTGGTCACCTCGGGCCTCCTTTTATAGAAAAAAGGGGTTGCCACAGTGGCACACAGGAGGTGGAAAGGGTACAGTGTCGCGAGGTTATCCCTCGCATCACGTGACAAGGCGCATTTAATGCGTCTTGCTTAGGTGTCCTTGCTTTATCGGGGACGGGGGAGAAACCTGTCTCGTCCGTCGCCGCTCCTTCTTGTGTCGACACGCGCCCTGGCCAGCGACGCCTGCGATGCCATGTAGGTAGGCAGGCAGCTGAGGTGGCGCAGTGGTGGGTCTTCATGAAGATCTGCATGCCGCCACGCGGGTGCCTGCCCAGCTGGTTGGGTAGGCAGCTGCATGCATGCGATGGTGGAGGTTTAGTCGGCGTGGGCCTGATGGTGGCCCTGCGAGTGTCCTCGGTAAGGGCCTTGCCGGGGCCCTGGCAAGGGTCTTGCCGAGGCGCCTGCTGTCATCCCCGGCAAGGCGCTTGCCGGGGGCCTTGTGGTCTTCCTCGGCTAGGATCCCGCCAAGGGTTGTCGTCTCCTTTGTGCGTATCTGATCTTGAATGTCTTCACAAAGATCTGCATGCCGCCACGGGGATGTCTCCCGAATCCTTGCCCTTTGGGGGCAGTGGACTCAAGGGTGATTTGCTCCATAGGCGCGGGACGAGTCGCCACGGCAAGGGTCTTGCCGGGGCTGCTAGAACTGTCTCCCAGCAAGGATCTTGCCGGGGGAGTCCCCTTCGTCCCCTTTGCTCTTCGTGGTCTTGGCCTTGGCATCGTTCTAGTTCTCTTGAGCTTCGGTCTTACCCTGGCTTACCTCCCTTGCCTTGCTTGGTGTGGTGGTATCCGCGGCTCAGACTGCCCGTGCACAGTTATAGGGGTACAAAAAGTGTACCCCTCTTTTTGTACACCGACAGTGTGTGATTGCTACTCTGTTATAAATCCTTCAAGTACTGTGCGTGCCAGCATTACTGATTCAGGGATGACACTAATGCACAGAGATCAGACTGTTTGAGGTCTGATCGCTACAAGATGGTATCAGAGCACACACTTATTGTAGGACACGACCACTAAGATAAAGACCTAGATCACTATTCTCTTCTCATTTCTGACTTCTCGTCTTTTCTACTCTTTTAGGATAGCAGATGCAAGGAACAAGTTCACGCAACCAGATGAAGATAGACCCTTTGGACGCCACCTGAAGGAAGTCACTAAATACCTGAACATCGGAGTACCAAGCTTCACCGGGACCTACAACGCCACTTTACCCGAAGAGGAACGCTGGATGATTCAAGTTCAAGTTCCAGGAAGGACGTTCACGCCAGTCACTGAGCCCATAGAGTTTTCCTTTGATGCACCAACATGGAGTCTAGGAAAGAGCATGGCAGCCCACATCGCCATGGGACGTATTGGAGAAGTTTACCGCAATGATCTCAAGGATACTATCCACCAGATTTGTGGGCGCCGAGATGAGCAATGGGAGATGATCAGCACCAGGAAGGATAGATCAATCGCAGCTTTTATCCAGGAGTTAAACCAGCACATTCGACGTCAGGAGAACCAGATGTGCGCAGGCATGATAGATCTGGAGAAGGCGATGACAAGAATCACGGAGCTGGAGGAAGAACTCAAGGCTACACGTGAAGATTATGAGGATTAAATCGTCGTACTAGTGGAGAAGAATGACGACCTGATTAAGAAGATCGGAATATTCATGGGAGACCCCACACCAGTAGAAGAAGACGAAGAACCCAAGGAGATTCGCCCGGAAGACTACATCATCATCGACGACACCGACTCTGACCTGAGCGATGATGACTATGAAGACGAAGCTGGAGCAGATATCATGGAATCTGCAACCGAGGAATATTTCTAGTAGACCACCACATCAGTAGTAGTATTCCACCAAGTAAATAGAGTAGTCCGAGCACTTTTGCGATAGTTCTAGACCGATTGTATGACTTGATTGATTAATTGAGTGAAAAGTTTGTGTTTGTCTCATGTGCACATGGGTAGTGTTTTCTCTCTAGACCTCAATCTATTCTTAATTCTCATCTTTTCTAAACCCTCATATGCCTCCGAGACGTGACAATGGATTTGCTTTCCCGCCGGAGCTACTCAGTTGATCCAGCAGCAGAATGCATTGATGGAGTTGCTAGTCCAGAATCAGAATCAGAGGAACAACAACAACGACGACAACAACAACAACAACAACAACAACAACAACAACAACAATGACAACAATGACAACAACAACAACAACAACAACAACACAAACAACAACAACAACAACAACAACAACAACAACAGCAGCAACAACAACAACAACAACAACAACAACCCACCACCACCACCTGTTGATCACTTAACCCGTTTCCTTAGACTGAATCCGCCGGTGTTCTCTAGTAGCACCGAGCCTATAGTAGCAGATGATTGGCTCCGCAAGATTGGAAGGGAGTTAACCACTACAGGATGTACTGACGCTGAGAAGGTGCGTTTTGTCGCACATCAGTTGGATGGACCAGCAGCATCATGGTGGGATAATTACACTGTCACCTACCCTATAGCCACGGTGACATGGGACAAATTTCAGCAGGATTTCCGTACAGCCCATGTTTCAGCAGGAGCTATGGCCATGAAGATGCGTGAGTTTCGCAACTTGCGCCAAGGAAGATGAATAGTTGGCCAATACGTGGATGACTTTAGCAAGTTAGCACGTTATGCCCCGGATGATGTTGCTACGGATGCAGCTAAGCAGAAGAAGTTTCTGGAAGGACTGAATGATGAGTTGACCATGCAGTTGATGGTAGCAACTTTTAACAACTACCAGGAGTTGGTAGATCGTGCTCTTATGATAGAGGGGAAGCAGCAGCAGATTGAGAACCGCAAGAGGAAATATGGAGAAGGGAAATACAATTCAGGAGCTCAGCAGAAGCCACGCTTAACCCCGAAATCGGGAGGACATTTTCAGCATACCCATGGAGGAGGGAGTTCGCATAATCATAATGGCCCCAAGAATGGTAATGGGAATGGGGGGAGCAACGGTCAGAATCGTACCAACCCATCAACCCCAGCCAAGAGAGACCTAAGCCAAGTCACTTGTTATAAGTGTCAGAAGACCGGACATTATGCCAATGAATGTCCTGAAGCCCAGAATGGAAATGGCAATGGAAGCTCTGGGAAGAAGCCGAACCCTTTCAACAGGGGACAGGTGAACCACGTTAACGTGGAGGAGGTTAAAGCCCAGCCAGATGCAGTAATAGGTAAGTTTTTGGTTAAGTCATTTACTGCAATCATTCTTTTTGATACTGGTGCATCGCATTCATACATATCAAGGGGATTCGTGGATACGTATAAACTGCCCACCAAGGTTCTTAGAACACCTATGTTAGTAAGGTCACCAGGAGCGGAGTATATGGCCAGTCGAGGATGTTTTCAAGTGCCATTGAGTATAGATAGGCATATGTTCCCCTCGGATTTAACCATTTTGGAATCACAAAGGTTTGGATGTAATTCTGGGTATGGATTGGCTATTGATGTATGGAGGAAACATCGATTGCGCCAGTAAGTCGATTTTTCTTACCACCCCAGAGGGAAGAAGGATCAAGTATGCATCACGGCATGTGTCGAATAGGACTCAAGTAAATTCCTTATCAGGAGTTGAACAGGAGGAGGTACCGGTGGTAAAGGATTTTCTGGATGTATTTCCAGAAGAGTTGCCAGGCATGCCACCGGATAGAGACAGTGAGTTTTTGATTGAGCTTTTGCCAGGCACAGGAACAATATCTAAGAGACCGTATAGAATGCCTGCAAAGGATTTGGAGGAGATTAAGAAGCAGATTAAAGAGTTACTGGATAAGGGATATATTCGCCCAAGTTCGTCACCTTGGGGATTGATACGTCTCCAACGTATCTATAATTTTTGATTGCTCCATGCTATATTATCTACTGTTTTGGGCAATATTGGGCTTTATTATCCACTTTTATATTATTTTTGAGACTAGCCTATTAACCGGAGGCCCAGCCCAGATTTGTTGTTTTATGCCTATTTCAGTGTTTTGAAGAAAAGGAATATCAGACGGAGTCGAAACGGAACGAAATCAACTGGAGAAGTTATTTTTGGAAGGAAACACACCTGATGGACTTGAACCCCACGTCAGAAGATACGGGAGCTGCCCACGAGGGTGGGGGCGCGCCCACCCCCCTAGGGCGCGCCCCCTGCCTCGTGGGGGCCCCGTGGCTCCCCTGACGTGCTTCTTCTGCCTATATAACTCCATATACCCTAAAACTTCCAGAACACATATTAGATCGGGAGTTCCGCCGCCAGAAGCCTCCATAGCCACCAAAAGTCAATCGGGGCCCTGTTCCGGCACCCTGCCGGAGGGGGCAATCCCTCTCCGGTGGCCATCTTCATCATCCCGGTGCTCTCCATGACGAGGAGGGAGTAGTTCTCCCTCGGGGCTGAGGGTATGTACCAGTAGCTATGTGTTTGATCTCTCTCTCTCTCTCGTGTTCTTGATTTGGCACGATCTTGATGTATCGCGAGCTTTGCTATTATAGTTGGATCCTATGATGTTTCTTCCCCCCTCTACTCTCTTGTAATGAATTGAGTTTCCCCTTTAGAGTTATCTTATCGGATTGAGTCTTTAAAGATTTGAGAACACTTGATGTATGTCTTGCCGTGAATATCTGTGGTGACAATGGGATATCACGTGCCACTTGATGTATGTTTTGGTGACCAACTTGCGGGTTCAAGAACCTATGCATAGGGGTTGGCACACGTTTTCGTCGTGATTCTCCGGTAGAACTTTGGGGCACTCTTTGAGGTCCTTTGTGTTGGTTGAATAGATGAATTGAGATTGTGTGATGCATATCGTATAATCATGCCCACGAATACTTGAGGTGACATTAGGGTTTTGGTTCATTTGTATCTTAAGGTGTTATTCTAGTACGAACTCTAGGGCTGTTTGTGACACTTATAGGAATAGCCCAACGGATTGATCGGAAAGAATAACTTTGAGGTGGTTTCGTACCCTACCATAATATCTTCGTTCATTCTCCGCTATTAGTGACTTTGGAGTGACCCTTTGTTGCATGTTGAGGGATAGTTTTATGATCCAATTATGTTAGTATTGTTGAGGGAACTTACACTAGCGAAAGTATGAACCCTAGGCCTTGTTTCCACGCATTGCAATACCGTTTACGCCCACTTTTATCACTTGCTACCTTGCTGTTTTTATAATTTCATATTACAAATACCCATATCTACTATCAATATACCACTTGTATTACCATCTCTTCGCCGAACTAGTGCACCTATACAATTTACCATTGTATTGGGTGTGTTGGGGACACAAGAGACTCTTTGTTATTTGGTTGCAGGGTTGCTTGAGAGAGACCATCTTCGTCCTACGCCTCCTACGGATTGATAAAACTTAGGTCATCTACTTGAGGGAAATTTGCTACTGTCCTACAAACCTCTGCATTTGGAGGCCCAACAACGTCTACAAGAAGAAGGTTTTGTAGCAGACATCAAGCTCTTTTCTGGCGCCGTTGCCGGGGAGGTTAGCACTTGAAGGTATATCTTTAGATCTTGCAATCGAGTATTTTAGTTTCTTGTTTTATCACTAGTTTAGTTTATAAAATAAAACTATAAAAATGGAATTGAGTTTGTCTCATACGCTTCACCTTTTTAATATCTTTCGTGAGTATGATGGAAATGATAATTGTGCTCAAGTGCTAGAAGAAGAAATCTATAAAATGTTTGGCACTAAATATTTGAATGATGAGCACGATTGCAATGTTGTTAGTATGAATTCTTTGAATATCCATGATGCTAATGATGATTGCACTAGTTATGATGAAAATGCCTCCTATAAACATGTCAATTTTTGTGGAGTGGACTCGGTTTGCAAGTACACACCAAATAGAGAAGATAGATATTGCAAGAGGCATAAGTACTTAGAAACTAAATTGTTGCAAGAAAGTCTTGATGATTGTGCTGAAAAATTCAATATTTTTCGCGCCCCTTGTGAACTTTGCAATGAACATGGTCATTTAAATCTCCAATGCAAATTGTTTCATGACCGAATCGTATCCAAAAATTATGATAACTTGATTACCCTTGACCATCATAAAGAGCTTAGTCTTATTTTGGGGTATGAGGAAATGAAAGGTATAACTGAGGGTATTCCAAAGTTTAATCTTGATAAAGTTCTTCATTTTGATCTAGAGAAAAATTATATGTATTGTGCGGTGAATTATTTTGAAAATCCTTATATTGCCAACTACATAAAGAAAAGAAAACAAATAGAAGATGAAGAGAATACTAATGAAAGGGAAGAGACTTCCCAATACCCTCCTATTATTTCTTATGATGAATCAGGTAACGAGGAAGAGCCTCCTATTCAACCAATCTCATTAATAAGGAGCTCCAAAAAGAGGATTGAACCCACACATGAGGTGGTGAAGAAGAAGAAAAGAAAAAGGAAGAGAGGTAAAAAGATATCTCTCCCAAATAATGTTGCTCCTATTACTATTGTGCCTCATGAAAATATAATTGTGGAAGATAATGATACTTCTTATGATCTTGAAAATCTTTTTGGCACTTGCTTGGAAGAATATGATAATTGCTATACTATTGGTGCTATCCATACTATTAATTATGAGAGTGATTATGCTTATGATATGAAAGGTCCCAAGCTTGGGGATGCTATGTTTGATGAAGATGATGTTTTTGAGAATATATTTGCTGCAATTAATGTTTGTCCCAAGCTTGGGGAAGCTATGATTAATGAAGATGATATTTTTAGTCTCCCAAGTTTTGATATGCAAATTTATAATGATGATAGCATGCCTCCTCCTTATGATAATTATTGTGATGATACATATGCTATAAAAAGTAGTGATTATATTTATAAAACTTGTCATGATTATGGTTACCCCTTTTATGAACATTACTCTTTTAATGTGGAAACAATTTATAGTATCCAAGTCTCTTATGATACTCCCACTGTCCTGAATGAGAAGAATCTTGCTTATGTGGAGAGTAATAAAATTTCTATGCTTGTAGATCATGAAAATAATTCTTTAGGTGCTGGTTATATTGTTTAATTAATTCATTATGCTACTGAAAATTATTATGAGGGAGGAATATATGCTTGTAGGAATTGCAATAATATCAAGTTTCCTCTCTGTGTGCTTAAAATTTTGAAGTTATGCTTGTTTTACCTTCCTATGCAAGTTGATCCTTGTTCCCACAAGTTGTTTGCTCAAAAAATCCCTATACATAGGAAGTATGTTAGACTTAAATGTGCTAGTTATATTCTTCAATATGCTCTCTTTATGTTTCAATTCCTATCTTTTATGTGAGCATCATTGAAATCATCATGCCTAGCTAGGGGCGTTAAACGATAGCGCTTGTTGGGAGGCAACCCAACTTTATTCTTATTCCTTGCTTTTTGTTCCTGTTTAATAATAAATAATTAATCTAGCCTCTTCTTAGATGTGGTTTTATGCTTTTAATTAGTGTTTGTGCCAAGTAGAACCTATGGGAAGACTTTGGGAAAGTCTTGTTGATCATGCTGTAAAAAACAGAAACTTTAGCGCTCACGAGAATTACTGCCATTTTTATTTGGAGAGTGATACTTAGTTAATTATTTTTGAAGATGATTAATAGATAAATTCCTCAGGTCCAGAAATTTATTTGAGCATTTTATGAGTTCCATAAGTATACGTTTGATCCAGATTACTACGGACTGTTCTGTTTTTGACAGATTCTGTTTTTCATGTGTTGTTTACTTATTTTGATGAATCTATGGCTAGTAAAATAGTTTATAAACCATAGAGAAGTTGGAATACAGTAGGTTTAACACCAATATAAATAAATAATGAGTTAATTACAGTACCTTGAAGTGGTCTTTTGTTTTCTTATACTAACGGAGCTTACGAGTTTTCTGTTAAGTTTTGTGTTGTGAAGTTTTCAAGTTTTGGCTAAAGATTCGATGGACTCTGGAATAAGGAGTGGCAAGAGCCTAAGCTTATGGATGCCCAAGTCACCCAAAGGCAATATTCAATAAAAAACCAAGAGCCTAAGCTTGGGGATGCCCCGGAAGGCATCCCCTCCTTCGTCTTCGTTCATCGGTAACTTTACTTGGAGCTATATTTTTATTCGCGACATGATATGTGTTTTGCTTGGAGCATCAATTTATTTTGTTAGTATTTGCTTTCTGTTATTTAGAACAATTTTTTGCATCTTTTATTTCAATAAAAGTGGCATTGATAGCCTTTACTATGCCTATGTTACAAGTATACATGTCGCTGTTTGAAAACAGAAAGTTTACCGCTGTTGCAATAATTTCTTAGAAAAGTCAGAATGTGATAAAATGTTGAAACGTTTTGCATATTAAGCTATGATAAATTTACTACAGTGGGAATTTTCTTTCATAATTTTTGGAGCTAGGGAAGTATGGATGTTGCAGCATTCTTTACAGACTATCCTGTTTAGGCAGATTGCTGTTATGTTTGCATTGTTTGCATATGTTTGCTTCTTTAATGATTCTATTTGAGGATAGGACTATGAAATATGAAGAGGCATTTAGTATGAAATGTTGAATAATAATTTTAGGGATTTGCTACAGTAAAGTATGATAAGGTTTTGGCAATGGTTTATACTAACTTATCTCATGAGTCCTTGTTGAGTTTTGTGTGGATGAAGCTTTTGAGATTTAGGGAGACCGTGATATCAGAGGAATTAAGGAGACACAAAAACTCAAGCTTGGGGATCCCAAGGCATCCCAAGATAATATTTCAAGAAGTCTCGAGCATCTAAGATTGGGGACGCCCCGGTTGGCATCCCACCTTTCTTCTTCAACAACTATCGGTTAGTATCGGTTGATCCTAAGTTTTTCCTACTTCACATGATGTTTGCCATTCTTAGAATGTCATTTTATTTTGCTTTGCTTGATGTTTGAATAAAATGCCAAGATATGAAATTATTAAATGTTAGAGAGTCTTCACATGGTTGCATAATTATTCAACTACACATTGATCTTCACATAAATCTTTCGGAGTAGTTTGGCATTTGCTCTAGTGCTTCACTTATATCTTTTAGAGCATGGTGGTAGTTTTATTTTGAAGAAATAGATGAACTCTCATGATTCATTTATATCATTCTGAGAGTCTTAAATAGCATAGTAATTTTCTTAAAATCCTAATATGCTAGGTATTCAAGAATAATAAAATTCTCTTATGAGTGTGTTGAATACTATGAGAAGTTTGATGCTTGATAATTGTTTTGAGATATGAGGATGGTGATATTAGAGTCATGCTAATTGACTGGTTATGAATTTGAGAAATACTTGTGTTGAAGTTTGTGATTCTCGTAGCATGCACGTATGGTGAATCGTTATGTGATGAAGTCGGAGCATGATTTATTTATTGATTGTCCTCCTTATGAGTGGCGGTCGGGGACGAGCGTATGGTCTTTTCCTACCAATCTATCCCTCTAGGAGCATGCGCGTAGTACTTTGTTTCGATAACTAATAGATTTTTATAATAAGTATGTGAGTTCTTTATGACTAATGTTGAGTCCATGGATTATACGCACTCTCACCCGTCCACCAGTGCTAGCCTCTCTAGTACCGCGCAACTTTCGCCGGTACCATACACCCACCATATACCTTCCTCAAAACAGCCACCATACCTACATATCATGGCATTTCCATAGCCATTCCGAGATATATTGCCATGCAACTTTCCACCATCCAGTTTATCATGACACATTCATCATTGTCATATTGCTTAGCATGATCATGTAGTTGACATAGTATTTGTGGCAAAGCCACCGTTCATAATTCTTTCATACTTGTCACTCTTGATTCATTGCATATCCCGGTACACCGCCGGAGGCATTCATATAGAGTCATACTTTGTTCTAGTATCGAGTTGTATCATTGAGTTGTAAATAAATAGAAGTGTGATGATCATCATTCAATAGAGCATTGTCCCAAAAAATAGAGAGAAAGGCCATAAAAAAGGGGAAAGGCCAAATAAAAAAATAAAGGCCAAATAAAAAAAGGGCCAAAAAAGGGACAATGCTACTATCCTTTTACCACACTTGTGCTTCAAAGTAGCACCATGATCTTCATGATATAGAGTCTCCTATGTTGTCACTTTCATATACTGGTGGGAATCTTTCATTATAGAACTTGGCTTGTATATTCCAATGATGGGCTTCCTCAAAATTGCCCTAGGTCTTCGTGAGCAAGCAAGTTGGATGCACACCCACTTAGTTTCTTTTGTTGAGTTTTCATACATTTATAGCTCTAGTGCATTCCTTGCATGGCAATCCCTACTCACTCACATTGATATCTATTGATGGGCATCTCCATAGCCCGTTGATACGCCTAGTTGATGTGAGACTATCTTCCCCTCCTTTTTGTCTTCTCCACAATCACCCTTCTATTCCACCTATAGTGCTATATCCATGGCTCACGCTCATGTATTGCGTGAAGATTGAAAAAGTTTTGAAAAATTTAGAGTATGAAACAATTGCTTGTCTTGTCATCGGGGTTGTGCATGATTTAAATACTTTGTGTGGTGAAGATGGAGCATAGCCAGACTATATGATTTTGTAGGGATAACTTTCTTTGGCCATGTTATTTTGAGAAGACATAATTGCTTTGATAGTATGCTTGAAGTATTATTATTTTTATGTCAATATGAACTTTTGTCTTGAATCTTATGGATCTGAATATTCATACCACAATTAAGAAGAATTACATTGAAACTATGCCAACTAGCATTCCACATCAAAAATTATCTTTTTTATCATTTACCTACTCAAGGACGAGCAGGAATTAAGCTTGGGATGCTTGATACGTCTCCAACGTATCTATAATTTTTGATTGCTCCATGCTATATTATCTACTGTTTTGGGCAATATTGGGCTTTATTATCCACTTTTATATTATTTTTGGGACTAACCTATTAACCGGAGGCCCAGCCCAGATTTGTTGTTTTATGCCTATTTCAGTGTTTTGAAGAAAAGGAATATCAGACGGAGTCGAAACGGAACGAAATCAACTAGAGAATTTATTTTTGGAAGGAAACACACCTGATGGACTTGGACCCCACGTCAGAAGATACGGGAGCTACCCACGAGGGTGGGGGTGCACCCACCCCCCTAGGGTGCGCCCCCTGCCTCGTGGGGCCCTCGTGGCTCCCCTGACGTGCTTCTTCTGCCTATATAACTCCATATACCCTAAAACTTCCAGAACACATATTAGATCGGGAGTTCCGCCGCCAGAAGCCTCCGTAGCCACCAAAAGTCAATCGGGGCCCTCTTCCGGCACCCTGCCAGAGAGGGCAATCCCTCTCCGGTGGCCATCTTCATCATCCCGGTGCTCTCCATGACGAGGAGGGAGTAGTTCTCCCTCAGGGCTGTGGGTATGTACCAGTAGCTATGTGTTTGATCTCTCTCTCTCTCGTGTTCTTGATTTGGCACGATCTTGATGTATCGCGAGCTTTGCTAGTATAGTTGGATCCTATGATGTTTCTTCCCCCCTCTACTCTCTTGTAATGAATTGAGTTTCCCCTTTGGAGTTATCTTATCGGATTGAGTCTTTAAAGATTTGAGAACACATCATGTATGTCTTGCCGTGAATATTTGTGGTGACAATGGGATATCACGTGCCACTTGATGTATGTTTTGGTGACCAACTTGCGGGTTCAAGAACCTATGCATAGGGGTTGGCAATGATTTGTTTGACCAATTTCAAGGAGCTAAGGTATTTTCCAAGATCGATTTGCGATCAGGATACCACCAGTTGAAGATTCGAGAGCAGGACATACCTAAGACAGCTTTTACCACAAGGTATGGGCTGTATGACTATACCGTTATGTCATTCGGTCTGACTAACGCACCTACCTATTTTATGAACATGATGAACAAAGTGTTTATGGAGTTTTTGGATAAGTTCGTCGTAGTGTTCATTGATGATATACTGGGTTACTCGAAGAATGAAGAAGAACATAAAGAACATTTGCGTTTGGTACTTGGTAGGCTCAGAGAACATCAGTTATAGGCCAAGTTTAGCAAATGTGAGTTTTGGTTGAAGGAAGTGGGATTCCTCGGACATGTTATATCCGGAGAAGGAATAGCCGTAGATCCCACCAAGGTTGTCACTGTGACAAATTGGAAAGCCCCAATAACAGTTGGAGAGATCCAGAGTTTTCTTGGACTCGCAGGATACTACCGGAGGTTCATTAAAAATTTCTCGAAGATTGCAAAACCTATGACGGAGTTGTTGAAGAAGGATACCAAGTTCAGATGGACTGAGGAATGTGAGGCTAGTTTCCAGGAGTTGAAGAAATGTTTGGTTACATCGCCAGTGTTGATTCTGCGAGATCAGCGCAAGGATTATGAAGTATATTGCGACGCTTCACGTTGAGGACTTGGAGCAGTGCTTATGCAGGAGGGAAGAGTTGTTTCATATGCCTCACGACAGCTTAAGCCCCATGAGTTGAATTATGCTACACACGACTTGGAGTTAGCAGCCATAGTGCACGCTTTAAAGACGTGGAGACATTTTCTCATCGGAAACCATTGTGAGGTATACATGGATCACAAGAGTTTGAAGTACATCTTCACGCAGAAGGAGTTGAATCTCAGGCAAAGGAGATGGTTGAAGCTCATCAAGGATTATGATATGAGATTACATTATCATCCCAGAAAGGCTAACGTAGTAGCTGACGCATTGAGCCGCAAGAGCCATGTCAACACACTAATGACCGGAGAGTTACCAAAGGAGTTAGCCGAGGATCTTCGTGAGCTATGTTTGGAGATAGTTCCGAGAGGCTATGTAGCAGCATTAGAGATTCAGTCTACTCTGATGGATAAGATCAGAGAAGCTCAGAAGACCGACAAGGAGATTGCCACCATAAACGCGAAGATGAGCAAGGGAAAAGTCAAAGGATTTCGTGAGGATGAACACGATACCTTATGGTTTGAGGACCGCGTTTATGTGCCTAATGACCCGGAGATCAGGAAGCTAATTCTGCAAGAGGCCCATGATTCGCCATACTCGATTCACCCGGGAAATACCAAGATGTATTTGGATTTGAAAGACACTTTCTGGTGGACCGGAATGAAGAAGGATATTGCAGAGTATGTAGTAGTTTGTGATGTATGTCAGAGAGTAAAGGCAGAGCATCAGAAGCCAGCAGGATTGCTACAGCCATTGCCGATACTTGAATGGAAGTGGGATAAGCTAGGCATGGATTTTATCACGGGATTACCCAGGACCCGTTCAGGCTATGACTCGATATGGGTTGTAGTCGATCGCCTGACGAAGGTAGCTCATTTCATCCCAGTGAAGACCACTTACACCAGTACTAAGTTGGCGAAGATATATATGACCAGGATCGTATGTCTGTATGGAGTTCCGAGGAGCATTGTATCAGATAGAGGAACCCAGTTTACCTCAAAGTTCTGGAATCAGTTGCACGAAACTTTGGGTACCAGACTAGAGTTCAGTACAGCTTTTCATCCACAGACCGATGGACAGACCGAGAGAGTCAATCAGATTTTGGAGGATATGCTGAGAGCTTGCGCGCTAGATTATGGATCTAGTTGGGATGAAACTTGCCATATTCGGAGTTCTCTTACAACAATAGTTATCAATCCAGTTTGAAGATGGCCCCTTTTGAAGCCTTGTATGGAAGAAGGTGCAGAACACCATTGTCGTGGGACGAAGTTGGAGAGCGCCAGTTGTTTGGACCAGATTTGATTAAGGAGTCTGAACAGAAGGTGAAGTTGATTCGCGATAGGCTCAAGATAGCCTAGTCCAGGCAGAAGAGCTATGCAGATTCTAAACGCAAGGAGATAGTTTACGAAGCCGGAGATAGAGTTTATCTTCGTGTATCTCCACTTCGAGGAGTTAAGCGCTTTGGAGTTAAGGGAAAGTTAGCGCCACGTTTTGTGGGACCATACAAAGTTTTGAACGCATGGGGGAAGTTGCTTATAAATTGGAATTACCTGAGGGATTGTCGGGAGTTCACGACGTGTTCCACGTTTCCCAGTTGAAGTAGTGCCATGCAGAAGTGGCGGATATACCGCTGAGAGATACATTGCCGCTGGAAGCGATTCAGTTGGATAGTGATTTGACATATGTGCAGAAACCAGTTAGGATTCTCGAGTATGCAAGCCGAGTCACCCGCAGCAAGGTTATCAAGTTTTGCAAAGTTCAGTGGAGCCACCACACCGAGGATGAAGCCACCTGGGAGCGAGAGGAAGATCTGCTGAAGGACAACCCTCACCTATTTTCTAGCCAACCCGAATCTCGAGGGCGAGATTCATCTTAAGGGGGTAGGTTTATGACATCCCAAATTTTCAATTTGGAATGTTATACATTAGATCATCATTGCATATCATATTTTATTTGCTTTTGGCCTGATCCAGAAATTCTACGCAACTCAAGGACCCACGGAGAGAGTTGGGGATTTCGTTATTTTCATATATGAGTTTTGTCAAATTTTGAAGATAGGATCATTTGATTTTATTTATTTTATCTTCAATTATTTCCATTAATAGAAATATGAGAGAGGGAATAAAATGACTTTCCCAAAATAAAGAAATATTGAGGATTTAATAAAAAAATCAAATAAGATTTTATTTGGGAGTTTTGGCTAGTTTTATTTGAATTTAGGAAAAATTGCACATTTTTCAAAACTGCATTTTAGGGCCAAGAAAATGTTCATCTCGTTCTAAATATTTTATTTAGGCGGTGAAAAATTATTTTGGCATTTTTAGAATTTCATTCTATTTTCTAGAATTTTTCTTAGTTTCGGAAAAATTGTTTTAAAAAAACTGTACGCGCGCCCACCTAGGCCGAAGGCCTAGCCAAGCCGGGCCAAGCCCGCGCCGCCGCCGTCTCCCGCACCGGCTCGGGACCGGAGTCCCGAGCGAAGCCGCCGCCGCCGCCCGAGTCCGGGAGGAGCACGCCTCCCGAGACGGCCCCTTCCCCAAGCCACGCCACCCCCTCTCATAAATACCCGCTGCCGCCACCTCACCTCGCCACCTCGCCCCACCCCGCCTCCCGCAGCCGCCGCTTGCCGCACCCGCCGCCGCCGCGCCGCCCGCCCCGCTGGAGTCCGATGAGGTAGCCGCGTCGTTCGTCGCCCGTTTTCCGAAGAAAACCAATCCGGTTTTTCCCTGAAAACCCTAGGTTTTTTATTTTTATTTTTATTAGATCAGTTTTATCGGTTCTTTTATCTAGCGAGTGTTCGCTCGTTCGTTTGTTTTAATGGATGAGTTGACCGTTTAGTTTCAGATAACGAACGTTCGTTCGTTAATCTGTTCGTCAGTTTTTCTTTTTCTCAGATTTTCCGCGATTATTTCTGATCGCGATTTCTGATCCGATTTTCGTTTTAGTTTAACTTTTCGCTTGTTTATCGGAATCAGGCGATTCAAGCGCCTAGAGTTTCGTCTCGAAACCCTCTTTCCGTTTAACCAACTCAAACAAGTTTTTGCTTCTGTAAAATTTGAATTAGGTCCAGATCTGTAAAATTTGTTTCGTTCGATTTGTTTCTTTTGCAAACCGGAGTTCTTAAGTTGAACCTTCTGGTTAGATCTCTTATTTGAGTTTTACCTGTGCATTAGATAAGTACTTATAGTATGCTTGTTTGTTTATTTGCGATAGAGTACCCGGAGTGCGCCGCTTGCTACTTCGAATCTCTAGGTTTCGCGGATCATCAGCAAGGCAAGTAACACTTTGATCATACCTCTTACCACCCAGTTTTATTGCATTAGATCAATCCTCAAACCATTGCATACATAGGATCTGATTAATATGTGGGTTTTGGGAAGTAGATGAGGTAGTACCTATTTCATGTTTTATTATCAAACCCTGGGAGTTACTTCTACGTTTGCTTATGCCATGCTATGCTTGTAGACGTGGATTGGGTTTGAGTGTATCCATGGCAGATGTGAGAATGTTAATTAATGGTTCAACTTAAGGTGGCAACTTTAATACACATCTGGGTGGATTGAGGCACCTGGGTATTCCAGCATTGCCTATTTTTCTTTATGGACCGCCACCCAGGCTCAAAGGGATCATGAGATTATTCATACTAGAAACTTCCGTGTGCAGCCACAAGATACTATGGGCTCTAGCATAGTTGATTAAGTCGTGTGAACTCTTACAGTGGTAGACTAGTAGATGTAGGGGAAAGTGGGTGTAACGGTCTACCCGATCGTAAGGTGCTAGCGCTTTTGAAAGACTATGTCTCGGTCATCCATTTCTCAAACACCATGTAGTGCGAGAATCCCAACGGAGGAGATCGAGTCTTGTGGGGAAAAGTGTGCAAACCTCTGCAGAGTGTATAAACTAATCATGATTAGCCGTGTCCCCGATTATGGACGTCTTGAGTATCTAGTACTTGGATTATCATGTGAATCTCATCATGTGACTTTAATTAATTTTGTTGGGTTTTAATGTTGATGTTTAATTGGGACTGAGAGGGTGTCTACTCTCTCAATGTTTAACAACTACCATGATAGTCAAATAAAATTTATTCCTTTGCAGTTGGGAAAAATTGGCTTTACGCAAAACTAGAATCATAGAGCTTTCCACCAGCCAAATATGCATGTAGTGATAGCATTATTCTGTTCTTGATCTACTGTGTTACTTTGCCAGCATATTCCATGTGCTGACCCGTTTTCGGGCTGCAACGTTCATGTTGCAGACTTTTCAGGCAACGAGTAAGGAGCCTTAGGTCATGGCTCTATACTCAGTGATGCCGTTGGAGTTGATGGACTCGCTTATCTTCCAAGCCTTCCGCTGTTATTGTTATTAGATGGCCTTAAGCCATACTATTTGTAATAAGTTCTCTTTTGAGACACTCGATGTAATAAGCGTGTGATTGCTACTCTGTTATAAATCCTTCAAGTACTGTGCGTGTCAGCATTACTGATCCAGGGATGACACTGATGCACAGAGATCAGACTGTTTGAGGTCTGGTCGCTACAAGGTGGAAGGGTGAGAGTGCGTATAATCCATGGACTCAACATTAGTCATAAAGAACTCATATACTTATTGCAAAAATCTACAAGTTATCAAAGAAAAGTATTACGCGCATGCTCCTAGGGGGATCGATTGGTAGGAAAAGACCATCGCTCGTCCCTGACCGCCACTCATAAGGAAGGCAATCAAAAAATAAATCATGCTCCGACTTCATCACATAACAGTTCACCATACGTGCATGCTACGGGAATCACAAGCTTCAACATAAGTATTTCTCAAATTCAGAACTACTCAACTAGCATGACTTTAATATCACCATCTTCATATCTCAAAACAATTATCAAGTATCAAACTTATCATAGTATTCAACACACTCATAAGAGAATTTTTTTTATTCTTGAATACCTACCTTATTAGGATTTAAAGCAAATTACCATGCTATTAAGACTCTCAAAATAATCTAAGTGAAGCATGAGAGATCAATAGTTTCTATAAAACAAATGCACCACCATGCTCTAAAAGATATAAGTGAAGTACTAGAGCAAAATTATATAACTCAAAAGATATAAGTGAAGCACATAGAGTATTCTAACAAATTCCAATTCATGTATGGCTCTTTCAAAAGGTGTCTACAGGAAGGATGATTGTGGTAAACTAACAAGCAAAGACTCAAATCATACAAGACGCTCCAAGAAAAACACATATCATGTGGCGAATAAAAATATAGCTCCAAGTAAATTTACCGATATAAGTAGACGAAAGAGCGGATGCCTTCCAGGGCATCCCCAAGCTCTGGCTTTTAGGTGTCCTTAGATTATATTGGGGATGCCATGGGCATCCCCAAGCTTAGGCTCTTGCCACTCCTTGTTCCATAATACATCAAATCTTTACCCAAAACTTGAAAACTTCACAACACAAAACTTAAAGTAGAAAATCTCGTGAGCTCCGTTAGCGAAAGAAAATAAAAGACCACTTCAAGGTACTGTAATGAACTCATTATTTATTTATATTGGTGTTATACCTACTCTATTCCAACTTCTCTATGGTTTATAAACTATTTTACTAGCCATAGATTCATCAAAATAAGCAAACAACACACGAAAAACAGAATCTGTCAAAAACAGAACAGACGGTAGTAATATGTAGCTAGCGAAAGATCTGGAACCCCAAAAATTCTAAAATAAATTTCTGGACGTGATGAATTTATCTATTAATCATCTGCAAAAATAATTAACTAAATATCACTTTCCAAATAAAAATGGCAGTAGTTCTCGTGAGCGCTAAAGTTTCTGTTTTTTTACAGCAAGTTCAACAAGACTTTCCCCAAGTCTTCCCAACGGTTCTACTTGGCACAAACACTAATTAAACACAAAAAAAACAACCAAAACATAGGATAGATAAATTATTTATTACTAAACAGGAGCAAAAAGAAAGGAATAAAAATAAAATTGGGTTGCCTCCCAACAAGCGCTATCGTTTAACGCCCCTAGCTAGGCATAACAAGCAAGGATAGATCTAGGTATTGCCATAATAGTAAGATAGATTATTAAAACTCATCTCATATTCTCTACGTTCGGCGGCAAGTTTTCTTTGAGTCAAGCAAAAGTAATCAAAAGGGCTAAATTTAATGGGACAAAATTCCCCAAGATCAACCTTGGGAGGTATAGGTTCCTCCTTTGGTCCTTCATATTGCACAACCAATTCATCATTATAGGCATTCTTTTGACAGAACTTTGTGAGCCTATATTCAAGATAATATCCTAGTTCATTATTTCTAATAGCCAAATCATCATTAAGTTCAGAGATTCTGTCAACTAAAACATTGGTAGGAACCCTTTTTCTAAGATTTTCATTGAAAGAAACATAGTCTAGAGATTGAAAACGCATTATTTCTTCTTGATCAAAGATGATAGCCTCTATGGGAAGACGGCAAGCGTCCACCCTATAATGTGCAAAGATTTCTTTGGCCTCTTTTATTATGAATCTAAACTCATCAGCCAAAAAGATAGTAGCAGCACGCTTAACCAAAGAATGCTCAATATTAGAAAATTGCAGAAAAATCCTTTGTATGGAAGGATGCATGTGCATGAATTGTCTTTCAAGTTCAACTACAAGCATGGCAATAGCGTCCGCAAGAATACTAGTTCTATGAAGGATGGAACTACCCATAGAAGGTAAAGCACCGGCACAAGTAAAGAAATCATGAATAACTCCTTTTCCAATAATATTACCACTACCAACACAGAATCTTTTTGTATGTGAGATAGTGGGTTCTTTAGTAGGAGCATCAGAATTATTATCGACAATAGTTTCCCCAATTTCAGACATAGAGGCAGAAGGTAAAGGACTAGCCATAGCGACAAGCAAACAAACTAACACACAAGCAAACAAAAAGAAAGCGGGCTAAAAGAGGCAAATAGAGAGGGAGGATAGAGAGAGAGGGTGAATAAAACGGCAAGGGTGAAGTGGGGGAGAGGAAAACGAGAGGCAAATGGCAAATAATGTAATGCGGGAGATAAGGGTATGTGATGGGTACTTGGTATGTTGACTTTTGCGTAGACCTCCCCGACAACGGCGCCAGAAATCCTTCTTGCTACCTCTTGAGCACTGCGTTGGTTTTCCCCGAAGAGGAAGGGATGATGCAGCAAAGTAGCATAAGTATTTCCCTCAGTTTTTGAGAACAAAGGTAGCAATCCAGTAGGAGGCTACGCGCGAGTCCCTCGTACCTGCACAAAACAAATAAATCCTCGCAACCAACGCAAATAGGGGTTGTCAATCGCTATAAGGCCACTTACGAGAGTGAGATATGATAAGATAATATTTTTGGTATTTTTATGATAAAGATGCAAAGTAAAATAAAGGCAAAGTAAATAGCAAAGGAAATAACTAAGTAGTAGGAGATCAATATGATAAAGATAGACCCGGGGGCCATAGGTTTCACTAGTGGCTTCTCTCGAGAGCATAAGTATTCTACGGTGGGTGAACAAATTACTGTTGAGCAATTGACAGAATTGAGCATAGTTATGAGAATATCTAGGTATGATCATGTATATAGGCATCACGTCCGAGACAAGTAGACCGACTCCTGCCTGCATCTACTACTATTACTCCACTCATCGACCGCTATCCAGCATGCATCTAGAGTATTAAGTTAAAAACAGAGTAACGCCTTAAGTAAGATGACATGATGTAGAGGGATAGACTCATGCAATATGAAGAAAACCCCATCTTGTTAGCCTCGATGGCAACAATACAATACGTGTCTTGCTGCCCCTACTGTCATTGGGAAAGGACACCGCAAGATTGAACCCAAAGCTAAGCACTTCTCCCATTGCAAGAAAGATCAATCTAGTAGGCCAAACCAAACTGATAATTCGAAGAGACTTGCAAAGATAACCAATCATACATAAAAGAATTCCGAGAACATTCAAATATTATTCATAGATAGACTTGATCATAAACGCACAATTCATAGACCCGCCCCACAGCCCGAGGGCCACAATTGGGACCTTGACCTCGGATATGAAGAGGATCCGGATATATTCGTGGTGCTCGATAATGGGGTGTTTTACCAAACGAGCTATGACGGCACAGAAGTGTCCATCATCGCTGATTATCCCGGTCTTCTCCCTGCTTCACACGTAAGTAATCCGGAGATACCTTGTCCAAGAGAGTTTTCTCATTCTTCCTCACCCACCGCACTGTCATGTGCTCAAAAGGGGAGGCGTTCAGCGCGCCATGTTGCCCCAGGGGTATCTCCGAAGAGAGTGGCCCCCACGCCGGGCAAGCCTTCGAAGAGGAAGGCAAACGAAGATATGGCCGAGCCTTCATCAAAGAGGTATGGATTTGCAAATATGCACCTTGGTAGTCACATCCAACTGCGACCTTTCCATTTATCATGTATCAGGAAAAAAGTGTGTCGGACTATATCCGAGGGTCCCTGCCGGTCATACTTCCCACAGCTAGGATCCAGATCCTGTCATAAAGACGGGGGCTGATGCGGGGGTAACGCCGGACTATCCTATAGCCGAGGATTCGGATGATGTATCCATCACCAACTCAGAAGTGGAGAGCGCCATGAATCATCGGCGCCGCACGACCGTTTTACAGGACCCCGGCTTTTCAGAAGAGGCATTTAACACCTTCAACTCGGCTGATACATACATCCGAGCTGCTCGAGATGGGCTTAACAGAGCCACAAAGCAGCATTCAAAAAATGTGCGGGTAAGTTTACTTTGTCCGAATACGATAACCATATGCGAGTAGCCCCCGAGACTTGAAGCAGTTGGTACAACTGATTTGAGTATCATTGTATAACTAGGTTCTTACGGAGAAGAACGACCTGCTAGCCCGAGAGCTAGAAAAGTATCAAGCGCAGCTGATTGCTGCCCGTGCCGAACTAGAGAAATCCAAGAAGGCGTCTCCTGGTAATGTTCCCCTCCGTCGAGAAAACATAATGGTATACCAATAATGCTAACACTATTGCTGACCTCCTATTAGGATCACTAGATCAACTACAAGAACAACTGAACGCTGCCCAAGGCGAAGAACGAGAAGCCAAGAAACTGCTAGCCGCGGGCGAGCGTGTGCTCACAAAAGTCGTGATGGAGAAAAACAAGCTCCAGGATTCGAATACCCGGTTGGGCGAGGAACTGAAAGATGTACGGGCCCAACTAGCTGACTCCGTAAAGGAGAATAAAAGGCTGCGAGGCGGCATATTCGGTATGTGGTTGGACTTACCTTCGAATAATTCAGAGGTGGAGGAGACTGACAGAGTTATGTGTGCAGGTGTGCTGACCGGTCGTCACGAAGAGGAGATGTCCGTATTCTCGGGTGATCTGCTACAAGAGCTGTCACTAGTGCACGAGCAGGCTCGGCAGGCGATGCGAAGTGTTGCCAAGGCCTTAGGGCCATCCTCCTCCCCTCCAGGAAAGATGGAGGAGCTTATACAACTTTTCAAGGGAGCGCGGCGGCGCTTTCGATTGTGGAAGATATCGGCTTGTCGGGAAGGTACACAAGAAGTCTGGGCCATGGTGAAAACACGGTATACCAAGCTTAATCTAAATCATATGGCTCGGGTTGGACCTCTAGGGTCAGATGGAAAAGAAGTTCCAGTTAATTTGGTATATGACCAAGTAGAAATAGCCACCAAGTATTCCCAGCAGGATTTTAAGCTAGATAGCCTACTAGACAGTATAGAGGAGGAAATTTTTGAGTCCAAATGACTATGTACCTTGCTTGGTGTATGTAACTCTAGCTGAATTGTAAAACGATTGTCATGGCAGACCTTTTCGCTTCGACCTCTGGACCTGAAGGTGCGGAGTGTTTCCGAATACCTGAGCGGTAATATAGACCGAGGTATGCGTGGAAACCAGGCGTAGGGGTCATAGTTGGTTGAACAGACAAGTTGTATCCGGCTAGTTATGTTATATTACATTATGTAAGAAACATCTTCCAGAGAGAATAGTTCTGTCAAGGGTTCCTTTCCCTGGGTGTTCATGTGTTTCATGTGCATGTCCGAACTGTGATTGAAAAAAATCATAGTATGAGTACCTTCTGGGGGTTCATGATGGAGTGAATGCGGAAACATCTTCAATTCACCGACCAAATATTCCCTTAAGAACGATAGCTTTCGGCTTCACCCAGTCTGAGGTACACATCCGGATGATCCGGTAGTAACAATCGCATAGGTGCTCCCTTTATGCCCTAGCCGAATTAATAGGAACGTAGGGCACATGCATAGGAGCCAGGCAACCCAGCTTGGCCAAAACTTAAGTCATATCGATGCATATAATGGCGAAGAAAAGGTACATATGGGAAAGGACGCATATGTGATGAGCTTAATGCTCGGAAAATAATACTAGCAAGCTTCTGTCCAGGAAGCCCCCAAGTGTAATGGACGTATATATTTGAAGATCTATGTGTCAGGGGTGTATGGTCTAGCCGCACGAAAGCTTTAAAGCTGAAGAGAAAAAACGAAAAGAGAAAAAAAATAATGGAAACAACATGAAGAAGGAGACGAACACAGGGTTCAGTGCTAGGCGTAGAATCGTCGGAGTCTGGCCGCGTTCCAGGGGTTCGACTCTAAGCGATTGTGTGACGCATCACGCAGGCGGTACGCTCCTCCGGTGAGAACTTCGTCAATGATGAAGGGACCCTCCCACTTGGGCTTGAGCTTGTCCTTTTTCTTCTCCGGCAGGCGTAGAACGAGTTCGCCAACATTATAAGTCTTGGCCCGCACTTCTCTGCTTTGATACCTGCGAGCCTACTGTTGATAAAATGCATAACGTGCTTTTGCGACATCGTGCTCCTCCTCCAGAGCATCTAAGCTGTCCTGCTGATCAAGCTCGGCCTCTCTCTCTTCGTACATACGCACTCGAGGTGAGTCATGAATAATGTCACAGGGTAACACTGCCTCTGCGCCTTACACCATGAAGAATGGTGTGTATCCGGTAGTGCGATTGGGTGTGGTACGTAGCCCCCGGAGTACGGAGTCAAGCTCCTCAACCCAGTGCTTGCCTGATTCTTTCAAAGACCGCACTAGTCTAGGCTTGATGCCGCTCATAATAAGACCATTGGCTCAACCGACTTGACCGTTTGTCCACGGATGATAGACAGAGGCGCAATCGAGCTTGATGCCCAGATTAGCGCACCAGGTTTTCACTCTGTCGGCTGTGAAGTTGGAGCCGTTATCAGTGATGATGTTGTGTGGAACACCATAACGGTGTAAGACGCCGGATATGAATTCTATCACCGGCCCGGACTCGGCCATTTTAACTAGTTTAGCCTCTATCCACTTAGTGACTTTATCCACCATGACCAGCAGATATTTTTTTCTTATGGCTTCCTCCTTTAAGGGGTCCAACCATATCTAGTCCCCATACCGCAAAAGGCCAAGTGATGGGGATTGTTTGTAGGGCGGTGGGGGCATATGGCTTTGGTTGGCGAAGAGTTGGCATCCAACGCAATGTTGGACAAGGTCATGTGCATCTGCTCGGGCCGTCGACCAATAAAACCCTGTACGAAAGGCCTTGCTAACAAGGGCCCGAGCCGCGTCGTGGTGCCCGCCGAGGCCGGCGTGAATCTCAGCCAAGAGCTGCCGCCCCTCCTCCTCGGAGATACATCTTTGAAGGACTCCGGTAGCGCTTTTATTATAGAGCTCTCCGTCGTGAACCTTGTAGGCCTTCGAACACCGGATAATGTGGCGGGCCTCATTCTGATCCTCAGGAAGTTCCTTCCTATTAAGGTAGGCCAAGAAGGGTTCGGTCCATGGGGCAATGACTGCCATAATGAGATGGGTCGACGGTGTTATTTCGATGGCTGAGCCTTCGATGATATCGGTGGGTTCAGAATCTAGGGTTGTGTTCGGATCCGGAATAGTGTTACCGCTCTCCCCCTACCACACCACGGATGGCATAAAAAGCCTTTTCCAGAAATATATTGGGTGGGACGGGGTCGCGCTTGGCGCCGATACGAGCAAGAACGTCTGCCGCTTGATTACTTTCTCGGGCCACGTGATGGAACTCGAGCCCCTCGAACCGAGCCGACATTTTTAGGACGGCATTGTGATAAGCTGCCATCGTTGGATCTTTGGCATCGAAGTCTCCACTTATTTGAGATATTGCAAGGTTTGGGTCCCCGCGCACTTCCAGGCACTGTATGCCCATGGAGACAGCCATCCGGAGACCATGCAATATGGCCTCATATTCGGCTGTGTTGTTGGAGTCTGTGTATAGTATTTGGAGTACGTACTGAACGACGTCTCCAGTGGGGGACGTTAAAACGACGCTCGCTCCTAGCCCTGCCAGCATTTTGGAGCCATCGAAATACATAATCCAATTGGAATATGTGACGCACTCTTTAGGGAGTTCGGCCTCTATCCATTCGGCGACGAAGTCAGCCAGTACTTGGGATTTAATAGCTCGACGTGGTTTGTATGTAATATCAAATGGAAGGAGCTCAATGGCCCATTTGGCAATCCAGCCCGTCGCATCGCGGTTGTTTATTATGTCGTTGAGTGTTACTTCAGAAGCTACTCTTGATAACCCACAGGTATAGGGGATAGCAACATTTTTCGATAAGTAAGAGTGTCGAACCCAACGAGGAGCTAAAGGTAGAACAAATATTCCCTCAAGTTCTATCGACCACCGATACAACTCTACGCACGCTTAACGTTCGCTTTACCTAGAACAAGTATGAAACTAGAAGTACTTTGTAGGTGTTGTTGGATAAGTTTGCAAGATAATAAAGAGTGCGTAAATAAAAAGTAGGGGCTGTTTAGATAAAGACATAACTAAATTAGTTTTAGTAAAGAGCTTTTTGTCACGAGAAAGTTATTTGTCCCTAGGCAATCGATAACTAGACCGGTAATCATTATTGCAATTTTATATGAGGGAGAGGCATAAGCTAACATACTTTCTCTACTTAGATCATATGCACTTATGATTGGAACTCTAGCAAGCATCCGCAACTACTAAATATCATTAAGGTAAAAACCAACCATAGCATTAAAGTATCAAGTCCTCTTTATCCCATACACAAACAACCTACTTACTCAGGTCTGTGCTTCTGTCACTCACGCCACCCACCATAAGCAAATCATGAACATATTGCAAACCCAACAGTGGGGATCCCTCACGCTTGCGCAACACAGAGAGCACCATAGGACAGCACCAATAATAAAACATGCAACTCAAACCAATCACAGTCATCAAATAACCCATAAGACAAAACGGATCTACTCAAACATCATAGGATAGCCATACATTATTGGGAAATAATATATAGCGTTGAGCACCATGTTTAAGTAGATATTACAGCGGGTAAGAGACGGGTTACACCGCTACATAGAGGGAGGTAGAGTTGGTGATGATGGCGGTGAAGTTGTTGGTGAAGATTGCGGTGATGATGATGGCCCCCAGTGGCACTCCGGTGCCACCGGAAGCGAGGGGGAGAGGGCCCCCTCCTTCTTCTTCTTCTTCTTCCTTGACCTCATCCCTAGATGGGAGAAGGGTTTCCCCTCTGGTCCTTGGTCTCCATGGCATGGGAGGGGCGAGAGCCCCTCCGAGATTGGATCTGTCTCTCTGTCTCTCTCTGTTTCTGCGTTCTGTTCTGCTGCCCTTTCACCATTTCGTGTATATATGGAGATCCATAACTCCGATTGGATTGAAACCTTCGCCGTGATTTTTCCCAAAACTTAGCTTTCTTGCGGCCGAAGAAGGGCATCAACCACCTTACGGGGGGGCACGAGGGTCAGGGGTGCGCCCAGGGGGTGGGGCGCGCCCCCCTACCTCGGACACCGTCTCGCATGGATTTTCCTTCCCATATTCTCCGGGTATTCCAAAAATAATCTCTGTCCGTTTTTATCCCGTTTGGACTCCGTTTGATATGGATAGTCTGCGAAACATAAAACATGCAACAAACAGGAACTGGCACTGGGCACTGGATCAATATGTTAGTCCCAAAAATAGTATAAAAAGTTGCCAAAAGTATATGGAAGTTGTATAATATTGGCATGGAATAATAAAAAATTATAGATACGATGGAGACGTATCAGCATCCCCAAGCTTAATTCCTGCTCGTCCTCGAGTAGGTAAATGATAAAAAAGATATTTTTTGATGTGGAATGCTACCTAGCATAATCTTGATCATGTATCTAATCATGGCATGAATATTAAGATGCGAGTGATTCAAAGCAATAGTCTATCATTTGACATAAAAACAATAATACTTCAAGCCTACTAATAAAGCAATCATGTCTTTTCAAAATAGCATGGCCAAAGAAAGTTATCCCTACAAAATCATATAGTCTGGCTATGCTCCATCTTCACCACACAAAATATTCACATCATGCACAACCCCGATGACAAGCCGAGCAATTGGTTCATACTTTTTAACGCGCTTCAGCTTTTTCAACCCTCACGCAATACATGAGCGTGAGCCATGGACATAGCACTATGGGTGGAATAGAATATGATGATGGGGGTTATGTGGAGAAGACAAAAATGGAGAAAGTCTCACATCAATGCGGCTAATCAACGGGCTATGGAGATGCCCATCAATTGATGTCAATGTGAGGAGTAGGGTTTGCCATGCAACGGATGCACTAGAGCTATAAGTATATGAAATCTCAAACTGAAACTAAGTGGGTGTGCATCCAACTTGCTTGCTCATGAAGACCTCGGGCATTTGAGGAAGCCCATCATCGGAATATACAAGCCAAGTTCTATAATGAAAATTCCCACTAGTATATGAAAGTGATTACTCAAGAGACTCTCTATATGAAGAACATGGTGCTACTTTGAAGCACAAGTGTGGTAAAAGGATAGTAACATTGCCCCCTTTTTCTCTTTCTTTTTTTGTGGGCTTCTTTGGCCTCTCTTTTTTGCGGGCAATGCTCTAATAATGACGATCATCACACTTTTATTTGCTTACAACTCAGTATTACAACTTGATACTAGAACAAAGATATGACTTTATATGAATGCCTCCGGTGATGTACCGGGATGTGCAATGATCTAGCATAGCAAAGATATCAAAAAACGGACAAGCCATGAAAATATCATGCTAGCTATCTTACGATCATGCAAAGCAATATGACAATAAATGCTCAAGTCATGTATATGATGATGATGGAAGTTGCATGGCAATATATCTCAGAATGGCTATGGAAATGCCATGATAGGTAGGTATGGTGGCTGTTTTGAGAAAGATATCATGAGGCTTATGTGTGATAGAGCGTATCGTATCACGGGGTTTGGATGCACCGGCGAAGTTTGCACCAACTCTCGAGGTGAGAAAGGGCAATGCACGGTATCGAAGAGGCTAGCAATGATGGAAGGGTGAGAGTGCGTATAATCCATGGACTCACATTAGTCATAAAGAACTCATATACTTATTGCAAAAGTTTATAAGCCCTCGAAGAAAAGTACTACTACGCATGCCCCTAGGGGGGTAGATTGGTAGGAAAAGACCATCGCTCGTCCCCGACCGCCACTCATAAGGAAGACAATCAATAAATACCTCATGCTCTGACTTCGTTACATAACGGTTCACCATACGTGCATGCTACAGGAATCACAAACCCCAACACAAGTATTTCTACTAATCCACAACTACCCACTAGCATGACTCTAATATCACCAACTTTATATCGCAAAACTATTGTAAGGAATCAAACATATCATATTCAGTGATCTACAAGTTTTATGTAGGATTTTATGACTAACCATGTGAATGACCAGTTCATGTCATCTCTCTAAATAGATATAAGTGAAGCAAGAGAGTTTAATTCTTTCTACAAAAGATATGCCCATGCTCTAACAAATATAAGTGAAGCAAAAGAGCATTCTACAAATGGCAGTTTTCTATGTAAAGAGAAACAGGCAATCCAAACTTCAAATGATATAAGCGAAGCACATGAAGCATTCTATAAATCCATATGTTATGGCATATCTCTCTCATGGTAGTTTTGGTGATTGATGACAACATGTTTGCGGACTAATCTTGTGCTTTGATTAATTCACAGATTCTCCCCTGGCACGAGACGCTTTCTTCCCCTCGGAGTGTATTTCAAGACGGTGTAGCTCTTTCGTTTCTTTCTCGGTGGACTAGTTGCGTAGAGGGCACCGTACTATCAAGAGGGGGTCCGCTGGGGTATTGCATGGGTGGAATCATCACGTACACATCAGCTTCTCACCCTCCGAGCATTTCCTTCCATTGAAGAGATCTCTCCTCTCTTCCTTGTCCTGTCTGGGTCAAAGCGGTAGTACCGCGCACCCAGCGGTAGTACCGCTGAGGAGCCAAGCGGCAGTACCGCTCCACAGCGGTAGTACCGCCCATGGCTCCGCAGCAGTAGTACCGCTGGGGGCCTGGCACCTTCGCCTTGTCCTCATCATCTTTTGAGAGATTCCTTCTCTCTCTCGCGCCCCAGCGGTAGTACCGCACTGCCTGCGGTACTACGGCCGAAGGATCACAAGCGGCAGTACCGCTCCACAGCGGTACTACCGCCCTTGACCCCTCTGCCGCAGTACCGCTGGGCAGTCTGGCTCCTACCGCCTCGACTCGAGAGGTCTTTTTCTCGTGTCGGGTTTTGCGGCACTAGTCACGGTTGTAGAGGCGGTAGTACCATTCCAGGAGCGGTAGTACCGCCCTACCACCGCGGTAGTACCGCATTTGGATCTTTTCCCTTCTAGTCTCCTCAGCGCGGCAGTACCGCTAGCTGGCGCGGCAGTACCGCTGTCCTGGCGGTAGTACCGCCCCCTCTCAGCGGTAGTACCACCCTGTGCGGGGCTGGTTGGTGGGGGGCAACGGGATTGTTGCCCCCACTATAAAAGGGAGTCCCCTTCTTCCTTCTCACCCACCTCTTTCTTCCCCCCAAGCTCCATTTATTGCTCAAGCTCCATTAAATACTCCAAGCTTCATTTTGCCCGATCTATCTCCCTAGCCAATCAAACTCGTTGATTTGCTCGGGAGTGGTTGAGAAGGCTCTGATCTACACTTCCACCAAGGGATTTTCGATTCCCCCACTCATCCCTAGCGGATCTTGTTACTCTTGGGTGTTTGAGCACCCTAGACGGTTGAGGTCACCTCGGAGCCATATTCCATTGTGGTGAAGCTTCGTGGTCTTGTTGGGAGCCTCCGATTAAGTTGTGTAGATTGCCCCAACCTTGTTTGTAAAGGTTCGGTCGCCGCCTTCAAGGGCACCAATAGTGGAATCACGGCATCTCGCATTGTGTGAGGGCGTGAGGAGAATACGGTGGCCCTAGTGGCTTCTTGGGGAGCATTGTGCCTCCACACCTCTCCAACGGAGACGTACTTCCCTTCAAAAGGAAGGAACTTCGGTAACACATCCTCGTCTTCACCGGATCCACTCTTGGTTATCTCTTACCTTTACTTGTGCAAGCTCTTTAGTGTTTGTTCCCTTGCTTGCTTGTATGCTTGTTGTTATTGCATCATATAGGTTGCTCATCTAGTTGCACATCTAGACAACCTACTTTGATGCAAACTTTAATTTGGTAAAGAAAAGCTAAAAATTGGTAGTTGCCTATTCACCCCCCCCCCTCTAGTCAACCATATCGATCCTTTCACCATACTCAAAAGATATAAGTGAAGTGCAATGAGCATTCTATAAATAAACCAAGGACTATCTCATACCAGCTTGGTTCATAAAAGAAAAATGAAAATTAAATGCAAAAGACGCTCCAAGATTGCACATATTGCATGAATGAAACGAATCCAAAAACATACTTATACTTGTTGAAGAAAGAGGGGATGCCTTCCGGGGCATCCCCAAGCTTAGACGCTTGAGTCTCCTTGAATATTTACTTGGGGTGCCTCGGGAACCCCCAAGCTTGAGCTCTTGCCTCTCTTCCTTCTTCTCACATCGAGACCTTCTCGATCATCGAACACTTCATCCACACAAAACTTCAACAGAAAACTCGGTAGGATCCGTTAGTATAATAAAGCAAATCACTACTCTAAGTACTGTTGCAAACCAATTCATATTTTGTTTTGGAATTTTATCTACTGTAATAGAACTTTTTCATGGCTTAATCCACTGATATAAATCGATAGTTTCATCAAAACAAGCAAACTATGCATCAAAAACAGAATCTGTCTAAAACAGAACAGTCTGTAATAATCTGAACATTCACCATACTTCCGATACTTGAACAATTCTGCCAAAATTAGGAAAAATAAAAAATTTGTACGTAAAGACATTGCAAAAAGAATCATAACCATTTGACATTCCAGTAAAAAATGTAAAATCGCGCACTACAGCCAAAGTTTCTGTCCTGCACCGCACAAACCGACAAGCATTGTAAACATCCTAAAGGCAAACCTTGGCACGTTATTTTTATAATACAATGGAATTGTACAAGGGGATAATTATATTTGTTGAAAATTTTCTATAATCAAGATTCACAAAGTTTCCGTGAGCATGAACAAAGTTCAAGGCTAGCTCCCACTTCAACAATGCTTGTCTTTCTCACTTTCGCTTTTCTTTTTGAAAAGTTTCGGGTTCCCCTCTTTATTTTTTTGTTTTTAAACTATATAAAAGCACTCAACATAAATAAATAACTCTATAAAACTTCCGGGTTGTATCCCTGGCAGCGCTTTCTTTAAATCCATTAAGCTAGGCATATAGTGCTCAAGTAGTGAATCCACCCGGATCCGAGGTATATCAAAGCCAATTTTAATTAACAATGATTTGTTATTTAGTAGTGAGCACAAAGCAACATATATCAAGCAAAGACGAAGTCTAACTCTCTTCCTATGCATCGGCATGTCATAAAAGAACAATTCATGCACACATAGTGGAGGCCAATGCATAGTATAAACAGTTTCTTGCAATTTTATCGTGTTGGAAACATAGAGAGGTGGAGATATAGTTCCTATCTCATAATAATTGCAAGTAGGAGCAGCAAGCACATGCATATTATATCTATCAAAATCATCATGTGTAATAGTAAAAGTCAACCCATCAATATAATCCTTAATAAGTGCAAACTTCTTCGATATAGTATAATCGGGAGAATTCAAAAAGATAATAGGACTATCATGCGTGCGTGCAATAGCAACAATTTCATGTTTAACATAAGGAACTATAGCAAGTTCATCTCCATAAGCATCATTCATATTGGCATCATGGCCACAAGCATAGCAAGCATCATCAAAAAGGGATATTTCAAGAGAATCAACGGGATCATAACAATCATCATAGCAATCATCCTTCGGAAGCACGAAGGGAAATTAAACAATGTATGAGTTGAAGAGTTACTATCATTAGAAGGTGGGCACGGGTAGCTAATTCTCTCTTCCTCCTTTTGTTCTTCGCTCTCCTCCTCATCTTTTTCATCCAATGAGCTCAAAGTTTCATCAATTTCTTCTTCCATAGACTCCTGCAAAATATTAGTCTCTTCTTGGACAACGGAGTAGTCCTCAATATATGGTTCAACATAGGCATTAGAAGCATAATTTTCATAGAAATATTTAAGTATGGCAAAAATTTCAGATTTGTAAAGAGTAGCATCATACTTTTCAATCAAAGAAGCAATTTTGAAAGCACCCTTAAAAGCAACAAATTCTTCAATTTGTTGAACATCATAGTAATTATAAACACCCATAGCATACGAAGATACGATTCCATTATCACTAAACTCACATTGATAGGGAAGGTGTTTCTTAGGGTTTTCAGAACAACAAGTAAAATCATATATTTCACATAAATTCCAAGCATAGCATTGCAAACGATGAATTTGACACGGTAAATGTTTCCCTTTTTCAGATATACGGTGTCGCACATAACAAGCATGTTCATCTAAAGATTTGCCCTCAACTAAGCTAGCCGGGGTTTCAGCATGAGCACATAGGGATCGAAGATGATCCAAGTAATAAGCTTCAGGAGTGTGATAGATTTTGAGTGGTTCTTCAACCATTGGTTCAGTAGGTACAACTAATTTTTTTGGTATTTTGCGTTTCCTACCCATAACTGAAGATAGAAAACAACTAAGAACAACAAATAAAAATTACTTAGTGATAAAGCAAACAAGCACACACGAGAATATTCACCCCACGCTATTGCTCCCCGGCAACGGCGCCAGAAAAAGGTCTTGATAACCCACAAGTATAGGGGATCGCAACAGTTTTCGATAAGTAAGACTATCGAACCCAACGAGGAGCTAAAGGTAGAACAAATATTCCCTCGAGTTCTATCAACCACCGATACAACTCTACGCACGCTTAACGTTCTCTTTACCTAGAACAAGTATGAAACTAGAAGTACTTTGTAGGTGTTGTTGGATAGGTTTGCAAGATAATAAAGAGCGCGTAAATAAAAAGTAGGGGCTGTTTAGATAAAGACACAACTAAATTAGTTTTAGTAAAGAGCTTTTTGTCACGAGAAAGTTATTCGTCCCTAGGCAATCGATAACTAGATCGGTAATCATTATTGCAATGTTATATGAGGGAGAGGTATAAGCTAACATACTTTCTCTACTTGGATCATATGCACTTATGATTGGACCTCTAGCAAGCATCCGCAACTACTAAATATCATTAAGGTAAAACCCAACCATAGCATTAAAGTATCAAGTCCTCTTTATCCCATATGCAAACAACTACTTACTCGGGTCTGTGCTTCTGTCACTCACGCCACCCACCATAAGCAAATCATGAACATATTGCAAACCCTACAGCGGGAATCCCTCACGCTTGCGCGACACGGAGAGCACCACAGGACATCACCAATAATAAAACATGCAACTCAAACCAATCAAAATCAAACAACCCATAGGACAAAACGGATCTACTCAAACATCATAGGATAGCCATACATCATTGGGAAATAATATATAGCGTTGAGCACCATGTTTAAGTAGAGATTACAGCGGGTAAGAGAGAGGTTACACCGCTGCGTAGAGGGGGTAGAGTTGGTGATGATGGCGGTGAAGTTGTTGGTGAAGATTGCGGTGATGATGATGGTCCCCGGTGGCACTCCGGTGCCACCGAAAGCGAGGGGGAGAGGTCCCCCTCATTCTTCTTCTTCCTTGACCTCATCACTAGATGGGAGAAGGGTTTCCCCTCTAGTCCTTGGTCTCCATGGCATGGGAGGGGTGAGTGCCCCTCCAAGATTGGATATGTCTCTCTGTCTCTCTCTCTGTTTCTGCGTTCTGTTCTGCTGCCCTTTCACCATTTCGTGTATATATGGAGATCCGTAACTCCGATTGGATTGAAACCTTCGCCGTGATTTTTCCCCAAAAATTAGCTTTCTTGTGGCCGAAGAAGGGCATCAACCGCCTTACGGGGGGGCCCGCGAGGGTCAGGGGCGCGCCCACGGGGGTGGAGCGCGCCCCCCTGCCTCGTGCCTCCCTCGGGCACCTTCTCGCATGGATTTTCCTTCCCATATTCTCCGGATATTCCAAAAATAATCTCCGTCCGTTTTTATCCCGTTTGGACTCTGTTTGATATGGATATTCTGCGAAACATAAAACATGCAACAAACAGGAATTGGCACTGGGCACTGGATCAATATGTTAGTCCACAAAATAGTATAAAAAGTTGCCAAAAGTATATGAAAGTTGTATAATATTGGCATGGAACAATAAAAAGTTATAGATACGATGGAGACGTATCAGCTACCGTGATCGAACACTCCTGGAAGTAGTGTCATAGCTTTCGGGATGCCATGAAGACCGCGTATGCTATATTTTGATACTGGGGGTACCGGGATTTGCATGGTGTAAGGACAGTGGATACGTAGTATACTGGCTTCTGAAGCGGGAATTTGTGTCTGTCCTGTTCTCGTTCAACGACGAGCACGGCACTCACCACTTGATGTGTTGCCGATATGTATAGCAACATGGGTTTGTCGACGTTTGGCGCAGCCAGAATTGGGTTGCTCGCTAGAAGTGTATAGCAACATGGGTCCGGCTGTTGCCGCGTCCGTCCACTCGAAGTGATCGGTTCACTGTTGAAGGCGATAGAGTGGCAGTGCCTTTTCTCCCAATCTGGAGATAAAGCGGCTTAGAGCTGCCACGCAACCCGCGAGTTTTTGGACATGTTTAATGTCTTTTGGCGTAGCCAATTGTGACAGAGCTCGGATTTTGGCTGGATTTTCTTCAATTCCTCTATTGGAGACTATGAAGCCTAGCAGCTTTCCTATGGGGACGCCAAAAACACACTTTTCCGGATTGATCTTAATGTCATATGCGCGGAGGTTGTCAAATGTGAGACGTAGGTCATCTATTAGTGTTTCGACGTGCCTTGTCTTGATCACGACGTCGTCCACATAGGCTTCAACTGTCTTTCCAATCTGTTTCTCCAGGCATGTTTGGATCATGCATTGGTAGGTGGCACCGACGTTCTTGAGCCCGAAGGGCATGGTGTTGAAGCAGAATGGCCCATATGGGGTGATGAATGCTGTTGCAGCTTGGTCAGACTCCTTCATTTTGATTTGATGTTATCCGAAATATGCGTCGAGGAAACACGGCGAGTCGTGTCCTGTGGTAGCATCAATGATTTGATCAATGCGGGGAGGGGGAAGGGATCCTTAGGGCAAGCCTTATTTAGGTCTTTAAAATCGACGCACTGGCGCCAGGATTTATCTTTCTTTGGTACCATCACCAGGTTTGCCAGCCAGTCCGGATGTTTTATTTCTCTAATGAATCTGGCCTCGATTAGCTTGGCTAGCTCCTCTCCCATGGCTTGACGTTTGGGTTCGGAAAAGCACTGCAGTGTTTGTTTGACCGGTTTGTATCCCTTTAAAATGTTGAGGTTGTGTTTGGCCAGCTCGCGTGGGATTCCTGGCATGTCAGAAGGGTGCCAGGCAAATATATCCCAGTTTTCGCGAAGGAAATCCCGTAGCGCGGCGTCGACCGTTGGGTCTAGCTATGCCCCAATAGATGTTGTCTTCTTGGGGTCCGTTGGATGGACCTAGAATTTGACTATTTCTTCCGCTGGCTTGAAGGAGGTGGATTTGGGGCATTTGTCTAAGATCACATCGTCCATGTTCACCGTGGAGCGCAGTGCGGTTAATTCTTCGGCCGTGAGGGCTTCAGATAATGCCTCAAGGGCCAGGGATGCGGATTTTTTTTGGCGCGGAGTGCTATGTCCGGATCACTGGCGAGAGTGATTATGTTGTTGGGCCCGGGCATCTTAAGCTTCATGTACCCGTAATGAGGTACAACTTGGAAGCGTGTAAATGCCTCTAGCCCCAAGAGAGCGTGATATCCGCCGTTAAAAGGGGCCACTTGGAAGGTTATTTCTTCGAACCGATAATTCTTCGGCGTGCCGAATACCATGTCGAGTGTTATTTTTCCTGCACACCGCGCCTCCCGACTGGGAATGATTCCTTGGAAGATCGTGCTGCTTTGCTCGATGTGGCTCCTATCTATTTCCTTTTGTGGAGTGTATCTTCATATATGAGGTTTAGTCCGCTGCCGCCATCCATGAGAACCTTGGTGAGCCGAAAGTCGTCCACGATTGGACTGAGGACCAACGCGGCTGGTGCTCGGACTGTCCTATATTTTGGTTCGTCACCGGCATTAAAATTTATAGTCATGTCGTTCTAAGGATTTATTGATGCTATTTGACAGACTTCGGCGAGTCCTCGGAGTGCCCTTTTGCGCCTATTGTTTGAGGCGAATGTCTCAAAGACCGTCAGTACTTTGGGGTCGTCGTCTTCTGGGGGGTGTTGTTCTGGGGTATTCTTGGTGAGGATATCCTTGCCGCTCTTGGCCACTTGCCGGAGTATCCAACATGCTCTAAGGCTATGTGTTGGTATGTTATCCGGTGTTGCGTGTATTTTGCATGGCCCATCGAGCCATCCTTCCAAAACAGTTTCACGCCCCGTACTGGACTTATATTTCTTTACTATTGGACCGGGTGTGTTACAAGGGTGCGCCCTTTTCGCCTGAATGAGGGGTTGAGTGGGGACGGATGGTTCCCAATGGGCTGCCTGAGTTTTCCTGGCGCTTTCCATTGCGCTGTACTTCGGTAGTATAGTTGCCAAGTCAGCGAACTGTAGTATGTGATGGCGGTTGATGGTTTTGGGGATTCCTTTGTCCATGCAATTGTTGCGGAACACTGAGATCGCTTCCTCGTTGCGGCAATCTTTAATCTTGTCTTTGACAAGAAGGAATCTGGCCCAGAAGTGGTGGACCGTTTCCTGAGACTGTTGTTGTATGCTCATGAGAGAGCTTATATTTGGGTGGGTGGGTGGTTTTAAATCTGAAACCTGACCCAATTTTGGATCCGAAGTCCGAAGGACTTCCGAACTTAACAGATCGGGCTCTGGGATATCCACTGATTTCTTAGGCACGTAGTCCGATTCTATGTTCCGAGGGCAGGATGCATCTCCTCGCAGGTGGGTGTCCGGATCTTCAAAGCTGGAGATCCGGACATAGTCCGTCCTTAGTATGGAGGAAGAGTTGTCGTCTCGCTCCTCGACTACCGCTATCTGGTGGGTGATCGGTGGAGATTTGATTTCTCTCTGATCGGGTTTAAGCCCAATTCGATCGTAGTCTGTAGCGACCCCCAGGGCGGCAATGCGATCTAGGAGCTCGTTTAAAGACGAAAGCTCCACTGGATCCATCTGCTTGGAGTGTTCGTAGTCGATATGAAGGGGATTTTCGATGACCCGTGAAGTCATTGTCGGCTTAACAACCGAACGCGCGGTCATGGTAATACCCAGGTTCGGGCCCTTCTATGGAGGTAATACCCTATGTCCTACTTTATTGATCTTGATGAATATGAGTATTACAATAGTTGATCTACCACGAGATCGAGATGGCTAAACCCTAAAAGCCTAGCCTGTATGGTTATGGTTATGGTAATGATTGTCCTTCCTCCAGACTAAGTCCTCCAGTTTATATAGACACCGGAGGATCTAGGGTTACATAAGGTCAGTTACAAAGAAAGGAATCTACTTATTTGATTGCCAAGCTTGCCTTCCACGCCAAGGAGAGTCCCATCCGGACATGGGTGCAGTCTTCGGTCTTCGTATCTTCACAGCCCATCAGTCCGGCCCATGGCTAACAGGCCAGACACCCGAGGACCCCTTAGTCCAGGACTCCCTCAGCGGCCCCTCTTTCCCTCTCCCTCTCCTTCCTTCTTCTCCTAGTTAGACTAGGAAAGGGGGGAACCTACTCCTACTAGGAGTAGGATTCCCCTCTTGGGGCGCGCCCTAGGGGCCGACCGGCCCTTCCCTCCTCTCTCCTTTATATACGGGGGAGGGGCACCCCATAGACACACAAGTAGATCTTTAGCCGTGTGGGGTGCCCCCCTCTACAGTTTTCCACTTCGGTCATATTGCCGTAGTGCTTAGGCGAAGCCCTGTGTTGGTAACTTCATCATCACCGTCAACACGATGTCGTGCTGAGGGAACTCACCCTCGGCCTCAGCTGGATCAAGAGTACGAGGGACGTCACCGAGCTGTATGTGTGCAGATCGCGGAGGTGCCATGCGTTCGATACTTGATCGGTTGGATCGCGAAGACGTTCGACTACATCAACCGCGTTACTTAACGCTTCCACTTTCGATCTACGAGGGTACATAGACACACTCTTCCCTCTCGTTGCTATGCATCTCCTAGATAGATCTTGCGTGATCGTAGGAATTTTTTTGAAATACAACGTTCCCCAACAATTGGCTTCTACATTTGGTCTACGAACATCGGTAACCCCATCTATTCAAAAATGGCAAAAGACGATGTTCTTCGGTGGCTCGGAAAGTTTTTTTGTTACTCTTTGAGTCGTAGGAACATTCGTACTATTAAGAGGGGTTGCGAAGATTAGGGAGTTGTGGGACTCAAACATTTTTCACATACAACTTTCCCAATATATTCCATGTCCATCGTAAGAAGTTTATCATGGATGAAATACCCACCTCCAAAGGTCCGGGTGTCTGGAATATTTTTTTGTCCAGGTGCCCGGGGGAACCAAGAGATTGCACAAGGCCTCAAGACTGTCTGGGTGCCGGGAGTCCCTGGAGTCTAGGTGCACGGGGTCTCGCATATGTCTCTAGTCGGTATGGGTGCCAAGGGTCTTGGACCTCTGGGTGCCTGGCCACCCAGGCCCGCATGGCGCCTGATCTATCTGGGTGTCCAAGGACTTTGTCCCCCAGGTGCGTGGAGTAGGGTGTCTTTTCTCTGGAAGGTCCGGGTACCCGGATCTCTTGAGTCTGGGTATAGGAGTTGTGGTTGTGCAACGACTATTTCTTCCGTGGGGTTATAAATACCCCTCTTGTTCTTCCCTCCAACCCTAATATTGAAGGAAATATGTTGTAGAGGCAATAATGAAGTTATTTTTTTTCTCATATCATGATAATTGTTTATTATTCATGCTAGAATTGTATTAACCGGAAACTTAGTACATGTGTGAACACATAGACAAACAGAGTGTCACTAGTATGCCTCTACTTGACTAGCTCATTAATCAAAGATGGTTAAGTTTCCTAACCATTGACATGGGTTGTCAATTGATTAACGGGATCACACCGTTAGGAGAATGATGTGATTGACTTGACCCATTCCGTTAGCTTAGCACCCGATCGTTTAGTATGTTGCTATTGCTTTCTTCATGACTTATACATGTTCCTATGACTATGAGATTATGCAACTCCCGATTACCAGAGGAACACTTTGTGTGCTACCAAACGTCACAACATAACTGGGTGATTATAAAGGTGCTCTACAGGTGTCTCCGATGGTACTTGTTGAGTTGGTATAGATAAAGATTAGGATTTGTCACTCCGATTGTCGGAGAGGTATCTCTGGGCCCACTCGGTAATGCACATCACTATAAGACTTGCAAGCATTGTAACTAATGAATTAGTTGCGAGATGATGTATTACGGAACGAGTAAAGAGACTTGACGGTAACGAGATTGAACTAGGTATTGAGATACCGACGATCGAACCTCGGGCAAGTAACATACCGATGACAAAGGGAACAACGTATGTTGTTATGCGGTTTGACTGATAAAGATCTTCCTAGAATATGTGGGAGCCAATATGAGCATCCAGGTTCCGCTATTGGTTATTGACTGGAGAGGTGTCTCGGTCATGTCTACATAGTTCTCGAACCCATAAGGTCCGCACGCTTAAAGTTCAGTGACGATCGGTATTATGAGTTTTTGTGTTTTTTATGTACCGAAGGTAGTTTGGAGTCCCGAATATGATCACGGACATGACGAGGAGTCTCAAAATGGTTGAGACATAAAGATCGATATATTGGACGACTATATTCGGACACCGGAAGTGTTCCGGGTGGTTTTGGAGAAAACCAGAGTGCCGGAGGGTTACTGGAACCCCCCGGGAGAAATAGTGGGCCTTATGGGCCTTAGTAGAGAGAGAGGGCGGGCCTAGGGCAGGCCGCGCGCCCCTCCCCCTCTTGTCCGAATTGGACTAGGAGAGGGGGGCGGCGGCCCCCTTTCCTTCTCCCTCTCCCCTTCCTTTCCCCCTTCTAGTAGGAGTAGGAAAGAGGGGAGTCCTACTCCTACTAGGAGGAGCACTCCTCCTCCTACCGCGCCTACAGGGGCCGGCCGGCCTCCCCCCTTGCTCCTTTATATACGGGGGCAGGGGGCACCTCTAGACACACAAGTTGATCTATTGATCTCTCCCAGCCATGTGCGGTGCCCCCTCCACCATAATCCACCTCGATCATATCATAGCGGTGCTTAGGCGAAGCCCTGCGTCGGTAGCATAATCGTCGCCGACATCACGCCGTCGTGCTGATGGAACTCTCCCGTGAAGCTCTGCTGGATCGGAGTTCATGGGACGTCATCGAGCTGAACGTGTGCTGAACTCGGAGGTGTCGTGCGTTCGGTACTTGGATCGGTCGGATCGTGAAGACGTAGGACTACATCAACCGCTTTGTGCTAACGCTTCCGCTTTCGGTCTATGAGGGTGCGTGGACACACTCTCCCATCTCGTTGCTATGCATCACCATGATCCTGTGTGTGCGTAGGAATTTTTTTGAAATTACTACATTCCTCAAAAGTGGCATCCGAGCCTGGTTTATGCGTAGATGTTATATGCACGAGTAGAACACAAGTGAGTTGTGGACGATACAAGTCATACTGCTTACCAGCATGTCACACTTTGGTTCGGCGGTATTGTTGGATGAAGCGGCCCGGACCAACATTACGTGTACGCTTACGCGAGACTGGTTCTACCGACGTGCTTTGCACACAGGTGGCTGGCGGGTGTCAGTTTCTCCAACTTTAGTTGAACCGAGTGTGGCTACGCACGGTCCTTGAGAAGGTTAAAACAGCACTAACTTGACAAACTATCATTGTGGTTTTGATGCGTAGGTAAGAACGGTTCTTTCTCAGCCCGTAGCAGCCACGTAAAACTTGCAACAACAAAGTAGAGGACGTCTAACTTGTTTTTGCAGGGCATGTTGTGATGTGATATGGTCAAAACATGATGCTATATTTTATTGTATGAGATGATCATGTTTTTTAACCGAGTTATCGGCAACTGGCAGGAGCCATATGCTTGTTGCTTTATTGTATGCAATGCAATCGCCCTGTAATGGCTTCACTTTATCACTAAGCGGTAGCGATATTCGTAGAAGCAATATTTGGCGAGACGACAACAATGCTACAATGGAGATGAAGGTGTTGCGCCAGTGACGATGATGATCGTGACAGTGCTCCGGAGATGGAGATCACAAGCACAAGATGATGATGGCCATATCATATCACTTATATTGATTGCATGTGATGTTTATCTTTTATGCATCTTGTTTTGCTTAGAATGACGGTAGCATTATAAGATGATCTCTCACTAAATTTCAGGGTACAAGTGTTCTCCCTGAGTATGCACCATTGCGAAAGTTCATCGTGCCGAGACACCACGTGATGATCGGGTGTGATAAGCTCTACGTTCACATACAACGGGTGCAAGCTAGTTTTGCACATGCAGAATACTCGGGTTAAACTTGACGAGCCTAGCATATGCAGATATGGCCTCAGAACACTAGAGACCGAAAGGTCGAGCGTGAATCATATAGAAGATATGATCAACATAGTGATTTTTACCATTGAAAACTACTCCATCCCACGTGATGATCGGACATGGTTTAGTTGATATGGATCACGTGATCACTTAGATGATTAGAGGGATGTCTATCTAAGTGGGAGTTCTTTAATAATTTGATTAACTGAACACTAATTTATCATTAACTTAGTACCTGATAGTATTTTGCATGTCTATGTTGTTGTAGATAGATGGCCCGTGTTGTTGTTCCATTGAATTTTAATGCGCTCCTTGAGAAAGCGAAGTTGAAAGATGATGGTAGCAATTACACGGACTGGGTCCGTAACTTGAGGATTATCCTCATTGATGCATAGAATAATTACGTCCAGGAAGCACCGCTAGGTGCCAAACCTGCTGCAGGAGCAACACCAGATGTTATGAACGTCTGGCAAAGCAAAGCTGATGACTACTCGATAGTTCTGTGTGCCATGCTTTACGGCTTAGAACCGGGACTTCAACGATGTTTTGAACGTCTTGGAGCATTGAGATGTTCTAGGAGTTGAAGTTAATATTTCAAGCAAATGCTTAGATTGAGAGATATGAAGTCTCCAATAAGTTCTACAGCTGCAAGATGCAGGAGAATAGTTCTGTCAGTGAGCATATACTCATAATGTCTGGGTATAACAATCACTTGATTCAACTCGGAGTTAATTTTCTGGATGATAGTGTTATTGACAGAATTCTTCAATCACTGCCACCAAGATACAAGAGCTTCGTGATGAACTATAAGATGCAAGGGATGGATAAGACAATTCCCGAGCTCTTCTCAATGCTAAAGGCTGCGGAGGTAGAAATCAAGAAGGAGCATCAAGTGTTGATGGTCAACAAGACCACCAGTTTCAAGAAAAAGGGCAAAGGGGAGAAGAAGGGGAACTTCAAGAAGAACGGCAAACAAGTTGTTGTTTAGGAGAAGAAACCCAAGTCTAGACCTAAGCCTGAGACTGAGTGCTTCTACTGCAAACATACTGGTCACTGGAAGCGGAACTGCCCCAAGTATTTGGCGGATAAGAAGGATGGCAAGGTGAACAAAGGTATATGTGATATACATGTTACTGATGTGTACCTTACTAATTCTCGCAATAGTGCATGGGTATTTTATACTGGTTTTGTTGCTAATATTTGCAACTCGAAACAGGGACTACGAATTAAGCAAAGATTAGCAAAGGATGAGGTGACGATGCACGTGGGAAATGGTTCCAAAGTCGATATGATCGCGGTCGGCACGCTACCTCTACATCTACCTTCGGGATTAGTTTTAGACCTAAATACTTATTATTTGGTGCCAGCGTTGAGCATGAACATTATATCTAGATCTTGTTTAATGCGAGATGGTTATTCATTTAAATCAGAGAATAATGGTTGTTCTATTTGTATGAGTAATATATTTTATGGTCATGCTCCCTTAAAGAGTGGTCTATTCTTTTTGAATCTCGATAGTGAAGATACACATATTCATAGTATTGAAGCTAAAAGATGCAGAGTTGATAATGATAGTGCAACTTATTTGTGGCACTGTTGTTTGGGTCATATTGGTGTAAAGCGCATGAAGAAACTCCATTCTGATGGACTTTTGGAATCACTTGATTATGAATCACTTGGTACTTGCGAACCATGCCTCATGGACAAGATGACTAAAACACCGTTCTCCGGAAGAATGGAGCGAGCAACAGATTTATTGGAAATCATACATACTGATGTATGTGGTCCGATGAATGTTGAGGCTCATGGCGGATATCGTTATTTTCTCACCTTCATAGATGATTTGAGCAGATATGGGTATATCTACTTGATGAAACATAAGTACAAAATATTTGAAAAGTTCAAAGAATTTCAGAATGAAGTGGAAAATCATCGTAACAAGAAAATAAAATTTCTACGATCTGATCATGGAGGAGAATATTTGAGTTATGAGTTTAGTCTTCATTTGAAACAATGCGGAATAGTTTCGCAACTCACACCACCCGAAACACCACAGCGTAATGGTGTGTCCGTACGTCGTAATCATACTTTACTAGATATGGTGCGATCTATGATGTCTCTTACTGATTTACCGCTATCAATTTGGGGTTATGCTTTAGAGACGGCTGCATTCACGTTAAATAGGGCACCATCTAAATCTGTTGAGACGGCTCCTTATGAACTATGGTTTGGCAAGAAACCAAAGTTGTCATTTCTTAAAGTTTGGGGTTGCGACGCTTATGTGAAAAAGCTTTAACCTGATAAGCTGGAACCCAAATCAGAGAAATGTGTCTTCATAGGATACCCAAAAGAAACAGTTGGGTACACCTTCTGTCATAGATCCGAAGGCAAGACTTTTGTTGCCAAGAATGGACCCTTTCTAGAGAAGGAGTTTCTCTCGAAACAAGTGAGTGGGAGGAAAGTAGAACTTGAAGAGGTAATTGTACCTACTCCCTTATTAGAAAGTAGTTCATCACAAAATTCGGTTCCTGTGACACCTACACCAATTAGTGAGGAAGCTAATGATGATGATCATGAAACTTTGGATGAAATTACTACCGAACCTTGTAGGTCAACCAGAGTAAGATCCGCACCGGAGTGGTACGGTAATTCTGTTCTAGAGGTCATGTTACTAGACCATGACGAACCTACGAACTATGAGGAAGCGATGATGAGCCCAGATTCCACAAAATGGCTAGAAGCCATGAAATCTGAGATGGGACCATGTATGAGAACAAAGTGTGGACTTTGGTTGACTTACCCGATGATCGGCAAGCCATCGAGAATAAATGATCTTCAAGAAGAAGATAGACGCTGATGGTAATGTTACTGTCTACAAAGCTCGACTTGTTGCGAAAGGTTTTCCACAAGTTCAAGGATTTGACTACGATGAGACCTTCTCACCCGTAGGGATGCTTCAGTCCGTCCGAATCATGTTAGCTATTGCCGCATTTTATGATTATGAAATTTGGCAAATGGATGTAAAGACTGCATTCCTGAATGGATTTCTGCAAGAAGAGTTGTATATGATGCAACCTGAAGGTTTTATTGATCCAAAGGGTGCTAACAAAGTATGCAAGCTTCAGCGATCCATTTATGGACTGGTGCAAGCCTCTCGGAGTTGGAATAAACGTTTTGATAGTGTGATCAAAGCATATGGTTTTATACGGACTTTTGGAGAAGCCTGTATTTACAAGAAAGCGAGTGGGAGCTCTGTAGCATTTCTAACATTATATGTGGATGACATATTGTAGATTGGAAATGGTATAGAATTTCGGGATAGCATAAAAGGATATTTGAATAAGAGTTTTTCAATGAAAGACCTCGGTGAGGCTGCTTACATATTGGGCATCAAGATCTATAGAGATAGATCAAGACGCTTAATTGGACTTTCACAAAGCACATACCTTGACAAAGTTTTGAAGAAGTTCAAAATGGATCAGGCAAAGAAAGGGTTCTTGCCTGTGTTACAAGGTGTTAAGTTGAGTAAGACTCAATGCCCGACCACTGCAAAAGATAGAGACAAAATGAAAGATGTTCCCTATGCTTCAGCCATAGGCTCTATCATGTATGCAATGTTGTATACCAGACCTGATGTGTGCTTTGCTATTAGTTTAGCAGGGAGGTACCAAAGTAATCCAGGAGTGGATCACTAGACAGCGGTCAAGAACATCCTGAAATACCTGAAAAGGACTAAGGATATGTTTCTCGTTTATGGAGGTGACAAAGAGCTCATCGTAAATGGTTACGTTGATGCAAGCTTTGACACTGATCCGGACAAATCTAAATCGCAAACCGGATACATGTTTATATTGAACGGTGGAGCTGTCAGTTGGAGCAGTTCTAAACAAAGCGTCGTGGCGGGATCTACGTGTGAAGCAGAGTACATTGCTGCTTCGGAAGCAGCAAATGAAGGAGTCTGGATGAAGGAGTTCATATCCGATCTAGGTGTCATACCTAGTGCATCGGGTCCAATGAAAGTCTTTTGTGACAATACTGGTGCAATTGCCTTGGCAAAGGAATCTAGATTTCACAAGAGAACCAAGCACATCAAGAAACGCTTCAATTCCATCCGCGATCAAGTCCAGGTGGGAGACATAGAGATTTGCAAGATACATACGGATCTGAATGTTGCAGATCCGTTGACTAAGCCTCTCTCACGAGCAAAACATGATCAACACCAAGGCTCCATGGGTGTTAGAATCATTACTGTGTAATCTAGATCATTGACTCTAGTGCAAGTGGGAGACTGAAGGAAATATGCCCTAGAGGCAATAATAAAGTTATTATTTATTTCCTCATATCATGATAAATGTTTATTATTCATGCTAGAATTGTATTAACCGAAAACTTAGTACATGTGTGAATACATAGACAAATAGAGTGTCACTAGTATGCCTCTACTTGACTAGCTCATTAATCAAAGATGGTTAAGTTTCCTAACCATATACATGAGTTGTCATTTGATTAACAGGATCACATCATTAGGAGAATGATGTGATTGACTTGACCCATTCCGTTAGCTTAGCACTTGATCGTTTAGTTTACTGCTATTGCTTTCTTCATGACTCATACATGTTCCTATGACTATGAGGTTATGCAACTCCCAATTACCGGAGGAACACTTTGTGTGCTACCAAACGTCACAACGTAACTAGGTGATTATAAAGGTGCTCTACAGGTGTCTCCGATGGTACTTGTTGAGTTGGTATAGACCAAGATTAGGATTTGTCACTCCGATTGTCGGAGAGGTATCTCTGGGCCCACTCGGTATGAGTTAGTTGCGAGATGATGTATTACGAAACAAGTAAAGAGACTTGCTCGTAATGAGATTGAACTAGGTATTGAGATACCGACGATCGAATCTCGGGCAAGTAACATACCGATGACAAAGGGAACAACGTATGTTGTTATGCGGTTTGACCGATAAAGATCTTCGTAGAATATGTGGGAGCCAATATGAGCATCCAGGTTCCGCTATTGGTTATTGACCGGAGACGTGTCTCGTTCATGTCTACATAGTTCTCGAACCCGTAGGGTCCGCACCCTTAAAGTTCGGTGATGATCGGTATTATGAGTTTTTGTGTTTTTGATGTACCGAAGGTAGTTCGAAGTCCCAAATATTATCAGGAACATGACGAGGAGTCTCAAAATGGTCGAGATGTAAAGATCGATATATTGGACGACTATATTCAGACACCAGAAGTGTTCCGGGTGGTTTCGGAGAAAACCGGAGTGCCGGAGGGTTACCGTGATACGTCCATTTTGCATCATGCTTTTATATCGATATTTATTGCATTATGGGATGTTATTACACATTATGTCACAATGCTTATGCATATTCTCTCTTATTTTACAAGGTTTACATAAAGAGGGAGAATGCCGGCAGCTGGGATTCTGGGTTGGAAAAGGAGCAAATATTAGAGACCTATTCTGCACAACTCCAAAAGTCCTGAAACTTCACGGAAGATGTTTTCCGAATATATAAAAATAATGAGAGCAAGAACTTCACCAGGGGGGCCACTCCCTGCCCACGAGGGTGGGGGCGCGCCCTACCCCCTAGGCGCGCCCCCCTACCTCGTGGGCCCCCTGGTGGCCCTCCGGTGGCCATCTTCTGCTATATGGAGTCTTTCGATGAAAAAAATCATAAGCCATCTTCTCGGACGAAACTCCGCCACCACAAGGCGGAACCTTAGCGGAACTAATCTAGGGCTGTGGCAGAGCTGTTCTGCCGGGGAAACTTCCCTCTCAGAGGGGGAAATCATCGCCACCGTCATCACCAACGCTTCTCTCATCGGGAGAGGGCAATCTCCATCAACATCTTCATCAGCACCATCTCATCTCAAAACCCTAGTTCATCTCTTGTATCCAATTCTTGTCTCCAAGTCCGGGATTGGTGCTAGAAGGTTGCTAGTAGTGTTAATTACTCCTTGTAGTTGATGCTAGTTGGTTTAATTGGTGGAAGATCATATGTTCAGATCCTATATGCATATTAATACCCCTCTGATTATGAACATGTTTATGCTTTGTGAGTAGTTACTTTTGTTCCTGAGGACATGGGAGAAGTCTTGCTATTAGTAGTCGTGTGAATTTGGTATTTGTTCGATATTTTGATGAGATGTATGTTGTCTCTCCTCTAGTGGTGTTATGTGAACGTCGACTACATGACACTTCACCATTATTTGGGCCTAGAGGAAGGCATTGGGAAGTAATAAGTAGATGATGGGTTGCTAGAGTGACAGATGCTTAAACCCTAGTTTGTGCGTTGCTTCATAAGGGGCTGATTTGGATCCATATGTTTCATGCTATGGTTAGGTTTACCTTAATACTTTTGTTGTATTTGCGGATGCTTGCAATAGAGGTTAATCATAAGTGGGATGCTTGTCCAAGTAAGGGCAGTACCCAAGCACCGGTCCACCCACATACCAAATTGTCAAAGTACCGAACGCGAATCATATGAACGTGATGAAAACTAGCTTGACGATATTCCATTTGTCCCCGGGAGCGCTTTACATCTTATAAGAGTTTGTCCAGGCTTGTCCTTTGCTACAAAAAGGATTAGGCCACCTTGCTGCACCCTATTTAATTTTGTTACTTGTTGCTCGTTACAAATTATCTTATCACAAAACTATCTGTTACCACTTATTTCAGTACTTGCAGAGAATACCTTGCTGGAAACCGCTTATCATTTCCTTCTGCTCCTCGTTGGGTTCGACACTCTTACTTATCGAATGGACTATGATAGATCCCCTATACTTGTGGGTCATCAAGACTCTTTTCTGGCGCCATTGCCGGGGAGTGAAGCGCCTTTGGTAGGTGGAATTTGGTAAGGAAAAATTTATATAGTGTGCTGAAATTTACTGTCACTTGTTACTATGGAAAGTAATCCTCTGAGGGGCTTGTTTGGGGTATCTTCACCCTGACCAGTAGAGAAAAGAGTTGCTCCTCAACCTACTGAACCTACTGAAAATGAAAATGAAAATGGAAATGCTTGCTTTGAAGTTCCTTCGGGTATGATAGAAAAACTGCTAGCTAATCCTTTTATAGGATATGGAACAAAACATCCTGATGAAAATCTGATATATGTCGATGAAGTTTATGGATTATTTAAGCTTGCAGGTGTATCCGGAGATGTTGTTAAGAAGAAGGTATTTCCCTTATCTTTGAGGGGAGATGCATCGACATGGTATAGGCTATGTGATGATATGAGGTCTTGGAATTACAAACGATTGAAATTGGAATTTCATCAGAAGTTTTATCCTATGCATCTTGTTCATTGTGATCACAATTATATATATAATTTTTGGCCTCGCGAAGGAGAAAGCATCGCTCAACCTTGGGGGAGGCTTAAATCAGTGTTATATTCATGCCCCAATCATGAGCTCTCAAGAGAAATGATTATTCAAAAAATTTATGCTCGGCTTTCTAGTAACAATCGCACCATACTTGATACTTCTTGTGTTGGCTCTTTTATGATGAAGACTATTGAATACAAATGGAATTTATTGGAAAGAATTAAATGCAACTCTGAAGATTGGGACCTCGACAATGGTAAGGAGTCAGGTATGACACCTAGTTTTGATTGTGTTAAATCTTTTATGGATACCGATATTTTTCGTAAATTTAGCACTAAATATGGACTTGACTCTGAGATAGTAGCTTCTTTCTGTGAATCTTTTGCTGCTTATGTTGATCTCCCCAAGGAGAAGTGGTTTAAATATCATCCTCCCATAGAAGTAAAAGTAGTTGCACCTATTAAAGTTGAAGAAAAGACTATCACTTATAATGATCCTATTGTTCCTACTTCTTATGTTGAGAAACCACCTTTCCCTGTTAGGATAAAGGATCATGCTAAAGCTTCAACTATGGTTCGTAAAAGCAATATTAAAACATATACACCTCCTGAGCAAGTTAAAGTTGAACCTAATATTGCTATTGTTAAAGATCTCTTGTCTAATGATATAGATGGGCATGTTATTTATTTCTGTAATGAAACTGCTAGAATTGCTAAACCCCATGATAAAGATAAACCTAGACCTGTGGTAGGCATGCCTGTTATTTCTGTTAAAATAGGAGATCATTGTTATCATGGCTTATGTGATATGGGTGCTAGTGCTAGTGCAATACCTTATTCTTTATACCAAGAAGTTATGCATGATATTGCACCTGCTGAGATGGAAGGTATTGATGTCACAATTAAACTTGCCAATAGAGATACTATTTCACCAATGGGAATTGTTAGAGATGTTGAAGTCTTGTGTGGGAAAACTAAATATCCTGCTGATTTTCTTGTTCTTGGTTCCCCACAAGATAGCTTTTGTCCATTATATTTGGTAGACCCTTCTTGAACACTGTCAATGCTACCATAGATTGCAAAAGAGATGTTGTTACTATCGGTTTAGATGATATGACTCATGAATTTAATTTTTCTAAATTTAGTAGACAACACCAAGAAGAAGATTTACCTAGTAAGGATGAAATTATTGGTCTTGCTTCTATTGTCGTACCTCCTAGTAATCCTTTAGAACAATATTTGCTAGACCATGAAAATGATATGTTTATGAATGAAAGAAGGGAATTAGATGAAGTATTCTTTAAACAGGAGCCTATTCTGAAAAACAATTTACCTGTTGAAATCCTAGGGGATCCTCCTCCACCCAAGGGTGATCCCGTTTTTGAGCTTAAACCGTTACCTGATACTCTTAAATATGTTTACCTTGATAAGAAAAAGATATATCATGTTATTATTAGTGCTAACCTTTCAGAACATGAAGAAGAGAGATTATTGAAAACTCTGAAGAAGCACCGTGCTGCTATTGGGTATACTCTTGATGATCTTAAGGGCATTAGTCCCACTCTATGTCAACATAAAATTAATTTGGAAGAAGATGCTAAACCAGTTCATGATCATCAACGTCGGCTGAATCCTAAAATGAAAGAAGTGGTAAGAAAGGAGATACTAAAGCTCCTTGAGGCAGGTATAATTTATCCCGTTGCTAATAGTCAATGGGTAAGCCCTGTCCATTGTGTCCCTAACAAGGGAGGTATTACTGCTGTTCCTAATGATAAAGATGAATTGATTCCTCAAAGAATTATTACAGGTTATAGGATGGTAATTGATTTCCCTAAATTAAATAAGGCTACTAAAAAAGATCATTAGCCCTTACCTTTTATCGATCAAATGCTAGAAAGATTATCTAAACATACACATTTTTGCTTTCTAGATGGTTATTCTGGTTTCTCTCAAATACCCATATCAGCCAAAGATCAATCAAAGACTACTTTTACATGCCCTTTTGGTACTTTTGCTTATAGACGTATGCCTTTTGGTTTATGTAATGCACCTGCTACCTTTCAAAGATGCATGGTGGCTATATTCTCTGACTTTTGTGAAAAGATTTGTGAGGTTTTCATGGACAACTTTTCCGTCTATGGATCTTCTTTTGATGATTGATTGAGCAACCTTGATCGAGTTTTGCAGAGATGTGAAGAAACTAATCTTGTCTTGAATTGGCAAAAGTGCCACTTTATGGTTAATGAAGGTATTGTCTTGGGGCATAAAATTTCTGAAAGAGGTACTGAAGTTGATAAAGCTAAGGTTGATGCTATTGAAAAGATGCCATGTCCCAAGGACATCGAAGGTATAAGAAGCTTCCTTGGTCATGCCGGTTTTTATACGAGGTTCATTAAGGACTTCTCGAAAATTTCTCGGCCTCTGACTAATTTATTACAAAAAGATATACCATTTATCTTTGATGATGATTGTGTAGAAGCATTTGAAATACTTAAGAAAGATTGATCTCCTGCACCTATTGTCCAGCCACCTGATTGGAATTTACCCTTTGAAATTATGTATGATGCTAGTGATTATGTTGTAGGTGCTGTTCTAGGACAAAGAGTTGATAAGAAACTAAATGTTATTCAATATGCTAGTAAAACTCTAGACAATGCTCAAAGAAATTATGCTACTACTGAAAAAGAATTCTTAGCAATTGTATTTGCTTGCGATAAGTTTAGACCTTACATTGTTGATTCTAAAGTAACTATTCACACTGATCATGCTGCTATTAAATATCTTACGGAAAAGAAAGATGCTAAACCTAGACTTATTAGATGGGTTCTCTTGCTACAAGAATTTGATTTGCATATTGTTGATAGAAAAGGAGCTGAGAACCCCGTTGCAGACAACTTGTCTAGGTTAGAAAATGTGCTTGATGACCCACTACCTATTGATGATAGCTTTCCTGATGAGCAATTAAATGTCATAAATGCTTCCCATATTGCTCCATGGTATGCTGATTATGCTAATTACATTGTTGCTAAGTTTATACCACCTAGTTTCACATACCAGCAAAAGAAAAAGTTCTTCTATGATTTGAGGCATTACTTTTGGGATGACCCACATCTTTATAAAGAAGGAGTAGATGGTGTTATTAGACGTTGTGTACCTGAGCATGAACAGGAACAGATCCTACGCAAGTGTCACTCCGAAGCTTATGGAGGACACCATGCTGGAGATAGAACTGCACATAAGGTACTGCAATCTGGTTTTTATTGGCCTACTCTCTTCAAGGATGCCCGTAAGTTTGTCTTCTCTTGTGATGAATGTCAAAGAATTGGTAATATTAGTAGACGTCAAGAAATGCCTATGAATTATTCACTTGTTATTGAACCATTTGATGTTTGGGGCTTTGACTATATGGGACCTTTTCCTTCCTCTAATGGATATACACATATTTTAGTTGCTGTTGATTACGTTACTAAGTGGGTAGAAGCTATTCCAACTAGTAGTGCTGATCATAACACTTCTATTAAAATGCTTAAAGAATTTATTTTTCCAAGATTTGGAGTCCCTAGATATTTAATGATAGATGGTGGTTCACATTTTATTCCTGGTGCTTTCCGTAAAATGCTTGCTAAATATGATGTTAATCATAGAATTGCATCTCCTTATCACCCTTAGTCTAGTGATCAAGTAGAATTGAGTAATAGAGAACTCAAATTAATTTTGCAAAAGACTGTTAATAGGTCTAGAAAGAATTGGTCCAAGAAACTTGATGATGCATTATGGGCCTATAGAACTGCATATAAAAATCCTATGGGTATGTCTCCGTATAAAATGGTCTATGTAAAAGCCTGACACTTACCTCTCGAACTAGAACACAAAGCTTATTGGGCTACTAAAGAACTTAATTATGATTTTAAACTTGCCGGTGAGAAGAGGTTATTTGATATTAGCTCACTTGATGAATGGAGAACCCAAGCCTACGAAAATGCCAAGTTGTTTAAAGAAAAAGTGAAAAGATGGCATGACAAAAGGATACAAAAGCGTGAGTTTAATGTAGGTGATTATGTATTGCTATACAACCCACGTTTAAGATTTTTTGCAGGAAAACTTCTATCTAAATGGGAAGGTCCTTACGTTATCGAGGAGGTTTACCGTTCCGGTGCCATAAAAATCAACAACTTTGAAGGCACAAATCTGAAGGTGGTGAACGGTCAAAGAATCAAACATTATATCTCAGGTAATCCCATAAATGTTTAAACCAATGTTATTGAAACCGTAACCCCGGAGGAATACATAAGGGACACTTTCCGGAACGTTTCAGACTCCGAAAAGGAATAGGTATGTGGTACGGTAAGTAAACCGACTCCAAAACAGTTTTTAAGGCAATATTTCTCTGTTTTGGAATATTTAGAAAAATAGAAAATAAGCAGCAGTCCGGGAAGGACACAAGGGCTCCACGAATGTGGAGGGCGCGCCCTACCCTACTGGGCGCGCCCCCTACCTCGTGGGCACCTCGTGTGCTCTCCGGACTCCATTTTCGTACATGACATGTATTTTGGTCGGTAAAAATTCATTATATAATATCCCGAGGGTTTTGACTCCTGTTTCACGCAAAAATCTCCTGTCTTTGTTTCGAGTTGTTTTTCTGACAGATCTAGATTATCATGCCGTCTCCAAGTGCTCCCAAGGACAAGTTCTTTGAGAAGGTCATCAACCCTTACCTCGCGGAGGTGCAGCGACACCCTCAAACCATGGAGATGCGTGATGGGTTGCTGCACATCCGTGATGCTGAGGGACCGGAAGCGTGGAGACGAGGCTCGAATCAATGGAGCAACAAGTTTTCAAGTGTCAGGGGATGGTGGAGCGTGGACTCAACTCCAACCACATGATGATCACAGAATTCACCAACAAACACAAGCTGGATGCCGACAACATCGGGGAGACCATCTTCAAGCTTCACGAGAAAATTGAGCACCTTCAAGCTCAAATCTATGACCTGTAAAACCAAAACTGTGAGTATGAATATAGATTCAAAAGGATGAGTTTGGCTGCAGATTTGAGGATCCCGGAGACTCGGTCATCTTTCTATGATGGTGAGCCTATGCCTTGGAAGAAGGACGACAAGCCTACGCCATCAACAAAATCACCACCGTCTCCACCGACAAAGAAGAATTGAGTATCTGGTATGGGCACTCCACTTGGCAACTGCCAAGCTTGGGGGAGTGCCCCGGTATCGTATCACCATCACTTTTATCTTTACCGTTTTTCTTAGTTCAATCCTTTTGGTAATATCTTGATCCAGTAGAATAAAAGTTCTTAGTATGATCTAGTCGTGAGTTTTGCTTTATTATCCTTCTATGTAATCGAGTCCGTGAGCTATATAATAAAGATTAGTGTTGAGTCAAGGGCTTGATTATTTTGCCATGATCCTAAGTGAATAAAAGAAAAGAGAAAGAAATAAAAAGAAACAAAGAGATCATGTGAATCTTATGGAGAGTAATCAGCTCACATAGAAAGAGTATGATGAATAAAATTTGTTGAGGGTTGACAAACACAGTTTTGGTCATCGTTGCAATTAATAGGAAGTAATAAAGAAAGAGAGGTCTTCACATATAAATATACTATCTTGGACATCTTTTATGATTGTGAGCACTCATTAAAATATGACATGCTAAAAAGTTGACATTGGACAAGGAAGACAACATAATGAGTTATGTTTTCTTACATCTGAGATGAATTATATTGTCTTGGATCTTCCAACATGATGAGCTTGCTTTCCCCCCTCATGTTAACCAAATTCATTGCACCAAGTAGAGATACTACTTGTGCTTCCAAATACCCTTAAACCAGTCTTACCATAAGAGTCCACCATATCTACCTATGGATTGACCAAGATCCATCAAGTAAGTTGTCATCGATGCAAGCAATAAAAATTGCTCTTTAAATATGTATGATTGATTGTTGTGGAGGAAATAAGCTTTATACGATCGTGTGATACGGAAGTAATAAAAGCGACAGACTGCATAATAAAGGTCCATATCACAAGTGGCAATATAAAGTGATGTTCTTTCGCATTAAAATTTTGTGCATCCAACCATAAAAGCGCATGACAACCTCTGCTTCCCTCTGCGAAGGGCCTATCTTTTACTTTTATCTCCTACATTGCATAAGAGTCATGGTTATTTTCACCCTTCCTTTTTACACTTTATCCTTTGGCAAGAACAATATGTTGGAAAGATCCTGGTATATATGGCTAATTGGATGTGAGTTTTCATGAACTACTACTATTGACACTACCCTTGAGGTAAAACATTGGGAGGCAAAACTATAAGCCCCTATCTTTCTCTGTGTCCGATTAAAACTCCATACCCATAAGTATTGTGTGAGTGTCAGCAATTATGAAAGATTATATGATAGTTGAGTATGTGGACTTGCTGAAAAGCTCTTTGTCGGTGTCAAAACCGGCGGATCTCGGGTAGGGGGTCCCGAACTGTGCGTCTAGGCGGATGGTAACGGGAGGCAGGGGACACGATGTTTTACCTAGGTTCGGGCCCTCTTGATGGAGGTAAAACCCTACGTCCTGCTTGATTAATATTGATGATATGGGTAGTACAAGAGTAGATCTACCACGAGATCAAGGAGGCTAAACCCTAAAAACTAGCCTATGGTATGATTGTTGTTCGTCTTACGAACTAAACTAGACACCGGAGAGGGCTAGGGTTACACAGAGTCGGTTATAATGGTAGGAGATCTACATATCCGTATCGCCAAGCTTGCCTTCCACGCCAAGGAAAGTCCCTTCCGGACACGGGACGAAGTCTTCAATCTTGTATCTTCATAGTCCAGGAGTCCGGCCGAAGGTATAGTCCGGCTGTCCGGACACCCCCTAATCTAGGACTCCCTCAGTAGCCCCTGAACCAGGCTTCAATGTCGACGAGTCTGGCGCGCAGATTGACTTCGGCATTGCAAGGCGGGTTCCTCCTCCAAGTACTTCATAGAAGATTTTGAACACAGAGGTAGTGTCCAGCTCTGCAAAACAAGTTTCCACATATTGCCATAGAGAGAATAATATTTACACAAATCTAATCTGCTGACGTATTCCGCAGCGTGACATCACACCATGGCCAGGTCCTTATTCGAATCGTTTTACTGTTCCACCTCTGCGCGTTTAGCGAGGCAGTTTCCTTGGCACGTCTTGTCAAAGCAGAGATCGTGTCCCCTTATTCCGGGATTCTCATCAATATGGGCGTGGGTAACCCAACCACGCCATTGATTATGGCGCTTGGGAGATAAGCGAGTTTTACCAGGCTGGTGGGGACACGTAGTCGCGTCCGCCCATATAAGGGGATAAGGATCCACCTTTTCATCCACGCCTTCTTCCTCCTTTGCCTATCCATTTTCGCGCACTCGAGCTCCAGCGCCCAAGTCCGCACTCCCCACCTCAACCTTCTCCAGCCATGTCCGGAGCGGGAGGTAAGTGGATGGTCTCCTGCGTCACGGAGGGACACATAAAAAAACTGAGGAAGGCCGGATACTTGTCTAACGACATTGCGCACCGGCTTCCCGAAGAGGGGCAGCTCATCCCCACCCCTAGGCCCCATGAGAGGGTGGTGTTCCTCCCCCATTTCCTCCGCGGGCTGGGTTTCCCTCTCCACCCATTTGTCTGGGGGCTCATGTTCTACTATGGCCTGGATTTCCATGATCTGGCCCCAAACTTTGTCCTCAACATCTCGGCGTTTATCATCGTGTGCGAGGCCTTCCTCCGCATCCGCCCCCATTTCGGCCTATGGCTCAAGACCTTCAATGTCAAGCCGAAGGTGGTGCGCGGCATCCAGGCGGAGTGCGGAGGCGCCATGGTGGGCAAGATGCCCAACGTCCTGTGGCTCGAGGGCTCCTTCGTGGAGTCCCTAAAGGGGTGGCAATCGGGGTGGTTTTACATCACCGAGCCACGCGACCCTAAATGGGTCGCAGCCCCTGAGTTCCGATCTGGACCCCCTACGCGGCTCTCCTCCTGGAAAGAGACGGGCCTGTCGTGGGGTAAAAAAGGAGAGCTGACCGGACTCCAAACATGTGTCCAAACCTTGGTGGACAGGAAGCTCAAACTTGTTAACGTAGTCCAGGTTATGCTCATCTGCCGGATCCTCCCGTGTCAACAACGGGCTTTCAACCTGTGGGAGTTCGACCTGGTGCGGCACCAAACTCTGAGCAGGCTCTTCGACACGACGTACGAAGATGCCTGGAAGGTGCTTTTCAAGGGCGCCGAGGCCCCCGCATCCGCTACCGAGGATCGCAGATTCAGCACGCAACGTCACGCTCATGCGGTAAGCTATTTTCACCTTTTACAGGGTATTAGTTTTTCATAGTTTGACTCTATGTGGGATCTAAGCTCCCTTACCCTTGACAGGATTGGCAGGAGACGTCCGGACAGATCAACTGTCCGGCTCCTTTGCCCGAGGGCCCAGCGGACGCTCGCTTGGCGAAGCTGCTGGTTCCGGCACCCTATGTGGTGCCGGAGAAGAAGGCCAAGAAGAAGGCCATGGGAACTCGAAAGAGTGCCCGACGCCAGGAGGTGTCGGGTTCATCCGACGACTCTAAGGCGCCCTCCTCCCACGAAGACGAGGAGGAGGAAGAAGAGACCTCTCCCCCTCCAGCGGGGGGAGAGAAGAAAAGGAAGGCCGCCCCGACTGGGGAGGCCGAAGGGTCCAAGAGGGGGAAGACCCTTCCTCCGAACTACTCCACCAACGCCGACGACGGCGAAGAGGAGTGGCCGCACAGGGCCAAGCCCCTGGCGAGATCGTAAGTGTTCGGACACCAGAGCAATAAATAGTGTTCCTTTTTTGCACAGCTCCTCCTTACGCCGAATATGACTATGCAGTCCGCCCAAGGTCGGGCTCGACGAGTCGTCGAGCGGCTCCATGGATTCGTCGGATGTGAATTCGCTTCCGACGACTACCTCTCCCCACCCTACGGGCGACGCCGAGGTGGCGTCCCAACAGGTTCCAAGCCAGGAGGAGGTGGTCCTGTAGGCACCGCAAGGCGACCTCCCGGACTCCAGGGGTGAAGGGGATAGAACCCCCAAGGGCTCCAAGTCCGGCTTTGAGCCGGACATCGCGCCGGAATCATCAACAGTTCTGGACTCCGGTAGGCAGCATCCTTCCAAGAGGAGCAAGCCTACCGAGCCGGTGACCTCCGTCCAACCGGAGGCACCGGATAACTTGCTGGAGGTGCTTAACGGCGCCTCCATCGACGAGGAGCACCGCACTATTATGAGTGCGGTGATCCAGAAGGTTCAGTCCACCAAGAGCGGACTGACTGAAGCCTGTGCCAGCCTTCTAACAGGCTTTGAGGTAAGTAAGGAATATGTAAAAATATTACCGCATAGACAGTAGCCCCTGATGCTCTGTTCGGCGTTCGGAAAGAAAAGCCGAATAGAGGATCTAAATGACATTCGCAGGAGTCTAACAAAAGTAAGTCAATATGCGTATGCAGGCTTCGCTGCTAGCATCCGTCGCACTGACTGCGGAGGTGGGCACGCTGAAGCAGAACCTCGAGAGGTCCGAGCAAGAGCTCGGCCTAGCCAAGCAGCAGCTCGAGGAGAAGGAAGGTAAGAAATACCTTATTTGAATATGTGAAAGGCGCAATTGCAAAAAGTGACAGGATTAACGTGGCTATTGTAGGGGCCACAACTGAGGTGGCGACCCTTAAGCAAGCGTTGTCCGAGGCCGAGAAGAGGGCGGCCACGGAGCGCACCGAGCGGGAGAAGCATGAGACACAGGTTGGCGAGGTGCGGCAAGAGCTCCAGGCTCTCCTGAAAAAACATGAGAGTTTGGAGCTTGACTCGAAGACGCGAGAGTCTGAGCTCGCGGCGGCCATTGAAGATGCCAAGTCTGCCAAGGCCGAAGCCCAGAAGGCCCTCTAGGAGGTTGAGGCGATAAAAAATATAGCGGCGGGTAAGGCGTTTTTTATGCAAAGCAAGCACGTAAAAGTGAATTACTTGTTACTTACCCGAATCCGGAGCTCTCCAGGAGCGTTCGCAGACTTGCCCCGTAGCGTGTCGGATGCCGCCGCCTTCTACCGAGCCGAGGAGGGAAGCTCGACGGAGAAGGTGTTCTGGTCTCAGTATGCTGAGGCCGAACACCCGGTGCCCTTAAGCGACCAGCTGAAACAGCTGGTCGAGCTCCATAAGGTGGCCGAACAGGCCATGAAGAGCCTCATAGTCTGGCTGTGGCCTGGAGAGGCCATGCCTGGGAGCTACTTCGGGCTGGTGAGGCGGCTGGTGGAGGCCTGTCCAAGGCTCGAAGTCATCAAGCGCTCCGTATGCATCGAGGGTGCCCGTAGGGCGCTTGCCCGTGCGAAGGTGCACTGGGGCAAGCTGGATGTTGAGAAGCTTGTGAAGGACAGGCCACCGCCGGGCAAGGAGCATCGCAAGCCCGAGATGTATTATGAGGGCGTTCTGAAGGGTGCCCGCCTTGTGGCGAATGAATGTTCCATGGATGTAATTTTTCAGTAAACTCGCTCGTTTAGTCCTGTGCGCTAAAAACTTGTTCATGTGCGCTAAGCAATGCTTTTTGAATTTAAAATATTACCTTCTGTGCGGCCGTTTATCAAATTTGAGAGATGGCGAGTCGTCGGCTTCTACCCCCATGCCACGAGTGCTGGGGTGTTCGGGATAAACATGAGCGCTCCTTTTCCCATTCTTGGGTCCTTCGAGGGAGGCGCTCAACACAACGAACAAGGCAATCGGACCATAATGCTTGAACACTCTCACTTAGCCATAGAATTCTATAATTTTAAATTTCGGCGAAGCCCCTAGTGTTCGGAAGACCGAGTTCGGGGCGCTATCCCCGCCTAGGCCGGACAAAGCCGACTCCTCGCTCTAAGCGGATAAGTCTTTAGGGACTCGAAAACCTCTCGAACAGCGACCAGCTCTCGCCTCATCATGATGGTCAGTTTTAGCTTTCTCTACTGAGGTGCTTAGCCCAGCTCAACTGGGGCACAATTGCAGTAGTTCTCCTAGTGCTACCTTAGCCGATATAACAGAACGTAAGGTACCAAAACATAGGAGCCGGGCAAACCCAACTATTGACCCAAGACATGATTCGGAGCCGATGCATATAATGCTATAAGTTCGGGGTGCCGCACTTGTGAAAGTGTTCGGACTTCTCACACCGTATTATGGGGTACTTGAGCCCCTGGCGTATTGGCCGTACCAAAGTGTACGGGTGCAACATGTCATTAATGAACATATATTCGTAAAAAAAGTAATGCGATAATAGACGGAAGCTATGCGTTGTTTATTTAAAAAAGCTGCGATCAAAGCAGAACGATACAAATACTGCAATAAGCAAAAGATGGGACTATTTAACATGTCCTTTCCAGGGGCAAGCTGTGGAAGAAACAGGTATACTGCTCGTTATAGAGACCACCTTAGAGTTCCATAGTGCGGCGTAGTTTCTGCTTCCCTGGTTGTATCGTTTGTGCAGCAATTGTACTGCCGGATAAGCCTTCTGAAGAATGGGGTTCTAAAAATAAGAGAAAATTAAGAAATCGGCAACCCCTAGTGCGGTTTAAGCCGCGTTTCGGGCGTGCCGTGATGGTGCCCCTCCCCCTGTGCCCATGGTATTTCCAGAGCGTAGTTATGTACGCGCAACACTGGTTACGCAAATTCGCGAGGGCTGGGGTTGGGGCCGTATTGCTACGCTTGCTCGGAACGTGCCAGGCGGTTTTGTTGTAGGTTGCTCCGGGCGTGCTTGACGGTGTGCAGACGTTTAATGGCCGGACTAGAGAATTGCCTTGAAAGGCTGCTTTGTACTTCCGCTGCGATAGCCGCCGTATGCTCCTCTGTTCGGAGAGAGCGTTCGGTGTTTCCATTGACCGTGATGACGCCTCGAGGGCCTGGCATCTTGAGCCTGAGGTATGCGTAGTGCGGCACCGCATTGAACTTGGCAAATGCGGTTCGCCCGAGCAGTGCGTGATAGCCACTGCAGAACGGGACTATGTCGAAGATTAACTCCTCGCTTCGGAAATTATCCAGAGATCCGAAGACCACTTCAAGTGTAACTGAGCCTGTACAGTTGGCCTCTACACCTGGTATGACGCCTTTAAAGGTCGTTTTGGTGGGTTTAATCCTCGAGGGATCGATGCCCATTTTGCGCACTGTATCCTGGTAAAGCAGGTTCAGGCTGCTGCCGCCGTCCATAAGGACTCTAGTGAGGTGAAATCCGTCAATAATTGGGTCTAGAACCAATGCGGCGAATCCGCCATGACGGGTGCTAGTGGGGTGGTCCCTTCGATCAAAAGTGATCGGGCAGGAAGACCATGGGTTGAACTTTGGGGCGACTGGCTCCATCGCGTATACGTCCCTTAGCGCACGCTTCCGCTCCCTCTTGGGGACGTGGGTTGCGTATATCATGTTCACCGTCTGCACTTGTGGGGGAAAACCTTTTTGTCCACTATTGTTCGGCGGCCGGGGATCCTCCTCGTCATCGCTATGCAGCCCCTTATCTCTGCTTTCGGCATTTAACTTGCTTGCCTGCTTGAACACCCAACAATCCATGTTGGTGTGATTGGCTAGTTTTTCGGGGGTGCCATGTATCTGGCATGAGCGGTTGAGTATTCGGTCCAAGCTGGACGGGCCCGGAGTATTTCTTTTGAATGGCTTTTCCCCTGACCGGGTTTAGAGCCTCTGAATCCGGCATTAACTGTCGTATCCTCAGCATTGTCGCCGTTAATGCGGCGCTTTTGCTTGTTGCGACGCGACCTGCCACTACTATCCTTGGTATCCGAATTACCAGGGCTCTTGGCCATGTTATTGCTGTGAGCTAGCCAGCTGTCTTCTCCCGCGCAAAAGCGGGTCATAAGTGTCGTGAGGGCTGCCATAGATTTCGGCTTTTCCTGTCCTAGGTGTTGTGCAGGCCACTCGTCGCGGATGTTATGCTTGAAGGCTGCTAGGGCCTCTGCGTCCGAACAGTCGACGATTTGATTTTTCTTGGTTAGGAACCGTGTCCAGAATTGTCTGGCCGATTCCTCTGGCTGCTGAATTATGTGGCGAAGGTCATCGGCGTCTGGTGGTCGCACATAAGTGCCCTGTAAATTGTCGAGGAATGCGATTTCAAGGTCCTCCCAACAACCAATTGATTCTGCTGGCAAGCTGTTAAGCCAATGCCGAGCTGGTCCTTTAAACTTGAGTGGGAGGTATTTGATGGCGTGTAGGTCATCACCGCGGGCCATGTGGATATGAAGGAGATAGTCCTCGATCCATACCGCGGGATCTGTTGTGCCATCATATGATTTGATGTTCACGGGTTTGAAACCCTCGGGGATTTGATGATCCATTACTTCATCTGTGAAGCATAGTGGGTGTGCGGCGCCTCTGTATTGGGCTATATCACGACGCAGCTCAAACGAGCTTTGTCTACTGTGTTTGGCCCGGCCGGATTTACTATATCCGGCATGACGATTACCGTCTCATGCCGTGAGGCGCCCACGCGATCCGTAGATTGATCTTGTTTGCCTTGCCTTGTCCTCCAATATATCTCGCAGGTCTGGCGCATTTTCCCGTGCCCTGGTATTTTTTGAGCGGCGCCGGGGTGCGGCTTGAGCGGAGGGCCAAGAGGCCTCTCTGTCGCGGCCACGGGGTGGTCGGTCGGCCGCATCATGCACTGGTGATGTAGGTTTAGGTGCTTCCTCCTCTAATTGGGGTAGCAACCTGCGCTTTGGGTAGCTCTTGGAGGGGCGTTCGAGTTTATGCTCTTCGGCCGCAAGGACTTCAGTCCATCTGTCGGCTAGCAAATCTTGATCAGCTCTAAGTTGTTGCTGTTTTTTCTTGAGGCTGCTCGCCGTGGCCATAAGCCTGCGTTTGAAACGCTCTTGTTCAACGGGATCCTTCGGCACGACAAATTCGTCGTCGTCGAGGCTTGCCTCGTCTTCGGAGGGAGGCATATAATTATCGTCCTCGACCTCTCTGTCTGCCGCTCTCTCATGAGGGCTGGCTTCTCGATCCTCCTGTGCTGAATCTTGCTGGAGGTGGTTGTCTTCGGCACTGTCCGGGGTGTTATTATCTCCCGTGCCGGAATCACCGTTTTTGCTTTGGCGGGATTTAGAGCGGCGCCGCTGACGCCGGCGCTTAGGCTGCTTCTTGGAGGGGTCATCCTCCGTTGTTCCATCGCCATTGCCTTCTTTTGGGGTGTCCACCATGTATATATCATACGACGAGGTGGCTTTCCAGTGCCCTATAGGCACTGGTTCTTGATCGTCTCCTGCATCGGCGTTCATACCGTCGATGTCTTCGGAGTCGAAGTCGAGCATGTCGGTTAAATCATCGACAGTGGCCACAAAGTGGGTGGTGGGTGGGCTTTGAATTTCTTCATCATCTGCATCCCAACCTTGCTGACCATAGTTCGGCTAGGGCTCTCCTGATAAAGAGAGAGACTTTAGTGAATTCAGAATATCGCCGAAGGGCGAGTGCTGAAAGATGTCTGTGGCGGTGAACTCCATGATCGGCGCCCAATCGGATTCGATCGGTAGGGGCGCGGAGGGCTTGGAGTCTGGAGAGGAGTCCGGCTCCTTGGAGTCACGGGCTTCGCAGAGAATAGGGCTGGTGTTTGGCTCGATCGCCATAGAGATTGCAGCCCCCGAGGCGGTGTCCAACCACCCATCCTCGATTAGCGCAGTTGGCTCCAAATTAAGGGTCGGAGCTGATGCGGGTGCGGCCTCCAGGGCACTGTTCGACGGTAGAGCTAGATCATGCCCGTCGTGACAGTGCGGCGTGCTCGGCTGTGGCTCGAAGCCATCGAAGATCAAGTCTCCGCGGATGTCGGCCCTGTAGTTCAAACTTCCAAATCTGACCTGATGGCCAGGGGCGTAGCTTTCGATCTGCTCCAGATAACCAAGCGAATTGGCCCGTAGTGCAAAGCCGCCGAATACGAATACCTGCCCGGGGAGAAAAGTCTCACCCTGGATCGCATCGCTGTTGATGATCGGAGAAGCCATCGGGCCTAAAAGCGACGACACAGAGGAACTCTCAATGAAAGCACCAATGTCGGTGTCAAAACCGGCGGATCTCGGGTAGGGGGTCCCGAACTGTGCGTCTAGGCGGATGGTAACAGGAGGCAGGGGACACGATGTTTTACCCAGGTTCGGGCCCTCTTGATGGAGGTAAAACCCTACGTCCTGCTTGATTAATATTGATGATATGGGTAGTACAAGAGTAGATCTACCACGAGATCAAGGAGGCTAAACCCTAAAAGCTAGCCTATGGTATGATTGTTGTTCGTCCTACGGACTAAAACCCTCCGGTTTATATAGACACCGGAGAGGGCTAGGGTTACACAGAGTCGGTTATAATGGTAGGAGATCTACATATCCGTATCACCAAGCTTGCCTTCCACGCCAAGGAAAGTCCCTTCCGGACACGGGACGAAGTCTTCAATCTTGTATCTTCATAGTCCAAGAGTCCAGCCGAAGGTATAGTCCGGCTGTCCGGACACCCCCTAATCCAGGACTCCCTCACTCTTATACATTGACTCTTTCCTATGTTATGATAAATTGCAATTGCTTCAATGACTGAGATTGTAGTTTGTTAGTTTTCAATGAAGTTTACGATTCATACTTGATATTGTGATTGAATTATTACTCTAGCATTAGAGATTATATGACAAAGAATTATATAAGTTGTTGTTCTAAGAATTATCATGATGCCCTCATGTCCGTATTTTATTTTTATCGACACCTCTATCTCTAAACATGTGGACATATTTTTCGATTTCGGCTTTTCGCTTGAGGACAAGCGAGGTCTAAGCTTGGGGGAGTTGATACGTCCATTTTGCATCATGCTTTTATATCGATATTTATTGCATTATGGGTTGTTATTACACATTATGTCACAATATTTATGCCTATTCTCTCTTATTTTACAAGGTTTACATAAAGAGGGAGAATGCCGGCAGCTGGGATTCTGGGCTGGAAAAGGAGCAAATATTAGAGACCTATTCTGCACAACTCCAAAAGTCCTAAAACTTCAAGGAAGATGTTTTCCAAATATATAAAAAATACTGAGAGCAAGAACTTCACCAGGGGGAGCCACACCCTGCCCACGAGGGTGGGGGCGCACCCTACCCCCCTGGGCGCGCGCCCCTACCTCGTGGGCCCCCTGGTGGCCATCTTCTGCTATATGGAGTCTTTCGATGAAAAAAAAACATAAGCCATCTTCTGCTATATGGAGTCTTTCGATGGAAAAAAATCATAAGCCATCTTCTCGGAGGAAACTCCGCTGCCACGAGGCGGAACCTTGGCGGAACCAATCTAGGGCTCTGGCGGAGCTGTTCTGCCGGGGAAACTTCCCTCCCGGAGGGGAAAATCATCGCCATCGTCATCACCAATGCTCCTCTCATCGGGAGAGGGCAATCTCCATCAACATCTTCATCAGCACCATCTCATCTTAAAACCCTAGTTCATCTCTTGTATCCAATTCTTGTCTCCAAGTCCGGGATTGGTGCTAGAAGGTTGCTAGTAGTGTTAATTACTCCTTGTAGTTGATGCTAGTTGGTTTAATTGGTGGAAGATCATATGTTCAGATCCTATATGCATATTAATACCCCTCTGATTATGAACATGTTTATGCTTTGTGAGTAGTTACTTTTGTTCCTGAGGACATGGGAGAAGTCTTGCTATTAGTAGTCATGTGAATTTGGTATTCCTTCGATATTTTGATGAGATGTATGTTGTCTCTCCTCTAGTGGTGTTATGTGAACGTCGACTACATTACACTTCACCATTATTTGGGCCTAGAGGAAGGCATTGGGAAGTAATAAGTAGATGATGGGTTGCTAGAGTGGTAGAAGCCTAAACCCTAGTTTATGCGTTGCTTCGTAAGGGGCTGATTTGGATCCACATGTTTCATGCTATGGTTAGGTTTACCTTAATACTTTTGTTGTATTTGCGGATGCTTGCAATAGAGGTTAATCATAAGTGGGATGCTGTAGGATCGAAGTATGTCTAGAGGGGGGTGATTAGACTACTAGACCAAATAAAAGCTTAACCTTTTCCCAATTTTAGTTCTTGGCAGATTTTAGCTATTTTAGGACAAGTCAAGCAATCATCACATAATTCAAGCAAGCATGCAAAGAGTATATTGGCAGCGGAATATCTTGTTCTCAACACATGAGTAGGTGGTTCTCTCTCAGAACATACGAGTTGGAATGGTGTATGTGTTCTGATGGCTCTCTCTCCGAATGAAGAGGAGGTGGAGGGGTATATATAGCCTCCACACAAAATACAACCGTTACACACAGTTTTCTAATCTCGGTGGGACCGAATCAACAAACTCGGTCTGACCGAAAATGTAAACCTAGTGACCGTTAGAGATTTCGGTGGGACTGACATGCAACTCGGTAGGACTGATATGGTTAGGGTTTGGGCATAACGTAATCTCGGTGAGACCGATTACACAAACTCGGTGAGACCGAATTTGGTAATTAGCTAACCAGAGAGTTGGTCAGGCAAACTCGGTGGGACTGATTTGCTCTTTCGGTGAGACCGAAAAGTTACAAAGGGGAAACACTGAATTTACATTGCAATCTCGGTGGGACCGATTCGCTCTTTCGGTGAGACCGAAAAGTTACGGAAGGGAAACAGAGAGTTTGCAATCCCATCTCGGTGAGACCGAGATCCCTATCGGTAGAACCGAATTGCTAGGGTTTGGCAGTGGCTAATGACAAGTGAAACTCGGTGGCGCCGGATAGGAAGAATCGGTAGGACCGAGTTTGGCTTAGGGTTTAGGTCATATGTGGATATGGGAAAGTAGTTGAGGGTTTTTGGAGCATATCACTAAGCACATGAAGCAAGAGGCTCATTAAGCAACACCTCATCCCTCCTTGATAGTATTGGCTTTTCCTAAAGACTCAATGTGATCTTGGATCACTAAAATATAAAATGAAGAGTCTTGAGCTTTTGAGCTTGAGCCAATCCTTTTTCCTTAGCATTTTGAGGGTTCCACTTTCACATCCATGCCATGCCAATCATTGAGCTTTCCTGAAATAATCATCTTGGAATAGCATTAGCTCAATGAGCTATATGTTATTATGAATTACCAAAACCACCTAGGGATAGTTGCACTTTCAATCTCCCCCTTTTTGGTAATTGATGACAACATATAGATCAAAGCTTCGACAAATGATAATAAGCATGAAATATATCGTCGCTTTGAGAAGTATGTGATAAGTAAGAGCTCCCCCTAAATTTGTGCATATTTAAAATTTGCTTTGGACTGCAAATGCACAAGGAGTTAGAGTCATGGGTTACTCTTCCATGTCACATACATCTTGGTGGAGCGCTTAAAATGATAAGAGTGAAATACATGCACCCATCACCAAGAATAGTGAAAGATCACATAAGATAGATAAGATAATAGCATTAAGCAAGCATTAAGTGTAGCTTATGATCAAACACATGATCATCAATGTCTCACAAATAATGACGTAGTATCTCAAGCACTCAAAAGCAAACAAGTTTGAAAAACCACCAAATAAAGCAAGAGAGAAAAGCAACACTCTCTCTCTCGAAGCCTATGATCTATACATTTTTCTCCCCCTTTGGCAACAAGTTACCAAAAAGTTCCTAGAAAATGCATAGTACTAGATCGACGCTCAGGCTTGATCTTCTGGTGGTGGTGGAGTCCGGATCACTCCAAGGACGAAGGCTTCTGTAGACGCTGAAGTAGACGCTGGAGTTGGAGCTGAAGTAGATGCTGGAGCTGGTGGAACTGAGGCTGTAGCTGGTGCTGAGGTGGTGGCTCTTGTGTCAGCAACTGGCACGGCAGACGACCTCGGACCTCGTGGCACTCTGGCAAAGGCATGAGTGGTAGTCCTGCCTCTCCTCTCCTGCATATCATCTTGGAGCTGCTCCACTGCAGTCTGAATCTCCGTTACATTGACATCCAAGTCATAGAACTTTTGTTCCATGATTCTCTCTAGGCTTGCCTGGTTTTGAGTTAGGGTGGCTAGTCCTTGCTCAATCCGCAGGGTGGATGCAATCAGGTAACCAAGTTGCTCTTGTTTGGTCTTCAAGAAATACTCAGATGCCTCCTCTTGAGTTGGCATCTTGGCAGCTTTCTCCTTCCTTGCCTTCTCCTTCTTTGCGTATGCTTGGGCAGATGATGGCTCGTTCTCAGTCATGAAAACTTGATTGTCCTCAAAATCTGGACGGATGGGCAGGTGTTCCTTGTCCAATAAATATATGCCCGTGCCCATCTTGGAGTTAATGAGCTCCTGGATCTGAGGGGCATATCCGCAACTCCTCTTCTGATCTGCTGCAGTCCTTTTGATAGTTTCCACTATGAGGCTCATCACCTTGAACTTCTGAGGCACATCAAATACATGTAGCAAGTTGATAGCATGGCCTCTGATCATCTTGTGATCTCCAGACTTGGGCAATAAGGTGTGCCTCAAGATCCAATTGATAGTTGGCAGCCCTGACAGAAGGTAATGCACAGACCCAAATTTGAAGGTGTCAAGAGCTTCATTGGGAATTTCCTTGTACATATTGGACATAGAGTTATGGTCCATCTTCTTCTTGGCATATATGTCCAAGTCATCATCATGCTCCTCTGGGGCATTAATGATCTATGCCTACTCAGCAACTGTGGATTGGTACCTTGTACCCTCAGACATCCATGTGATCCTCCCATCTGAATAAAAATGTGTTGTGGAGTAGAACTGCATTATAAGCTCCTCATTCCACTTTGTGAGCTTCTGCCCAACAAAGTCAGCTACTCCACAAGCTATGAAGCTGTCTTGCACTCCAGGATAGTGCTCCTCATTGTCCTTGATGTACTGCCAGTCAACCCATCTCATATCACAGACTATTAGCTTCTTATCAAGCAGTACTATCTCATAGAAGTCCTGTTGTTCCTTAGTGTGGAACCTGTAGTCAACAGCAGTCCTCCTCCTTGAAGCATACGGGTCTGCTTCTCTCCACTTCCTCAGCCCTGAATCTCTCCTGAGCTTCATGTCCTCAGCCACAGGATGCGCATCGTTGTGGTCTGGGATCTTGGGCTTGAGCTTTCTCAGAACTTGCTCTTCATCCTCTTCTTCAGCAAAAGTCTCAGGCACTAGAGCCTTGTTCTTCTCAGCTGCAGGAATGCTCCTTGTATTCCTCTTTGGTTTTGGCTTGGAGGCAGCTTTGGGCTTAGATGCAGTAGCCCCTGATCTTATGGCATCACCCATCAGCTTGGGTGTCTGGGGTGCTGGTGCAGCTACCTCTTCTTCCTCTTCCTCTTCCATGATGGAAGCCTTTCCTAGCACTCTGGCTACGGTCTTCTTGAACCTTTCCTTTCTTTTCTTTCCCTCAGTAGCAACTGGCTCTTTGGGTTCAGGCTTTTCAGTTGAGGCTCTTGCCTTTGACATGGGCTGCCTGCCTGCTGGCCTTTTGATTTTCAGCCCTGGCTTTGTGCCTTGAGCTGGCTCAACTCTCTTTGATGTGGCCTCTTCCTCTGCCACATAATCTTCATCTTCGGAATCAGAAGTTCTCTTCTTCCTCTGTCTGGTGGCAGCTTTTGGCAAGTTGCTAGGGGTGCTCCTACTGCCCTCATCTGAAGAGCTGGAGGGACTAGTGCCCTCACTCATGTGCACCTGCTGCTCTGACATGTTCTGGCTGTCACTTTGATCAGACATGCTGCAAGCTCTGACTGCTGACCATGTGAATAGGCTATAGATGAGGCAGAAAAGATGAGCATCACAAAATGCAGATATTTTTGCAAAAGAATGATCCAAAAACTTAGTTTTAGTTTCCCACTGAAATCATCTCGGGTCTACCAATTTTCAAACTCGGTGATACTGAAGCAGTTTTGGAACCTAAACTAGTGAACTCGGTAGGACCGAGTCACAGTTCGGCGGCACCGAGACTGCTAGGGTTTCACAGAGTTCCAAAATCGGTCACACCGATAAGTAATTCTCAGTCAGACCGAGTCTCACTTGTGCAATGGCATAAGCCAAATCGGTGGGACCGAGTTTTTCAACTCGGTGGGTCCGAGATGGTTTCGGCGGAAACCTAACCCTAAAATTTTCGAATCAAAGCTAATCTACGGGCGTATTGAATGGACAGGAGTGTTTCAATTGTGGCAAGAATCATGAAGAACACAATGTGCTAGGAATCGGACGGGGAATAGCACTGTGATCGAGTCCATACCCTAGTTCGGCGGAGACTCGCTACGGCGGCAACGGCGGGGCAGAATTCCCGTTGACGGCGACGGAGACCAGCGACTGGAGGCGGCTGGCGACGAGAAGACGATCCGGAGACCACGTTGGCAGAGCAGGCTATCGCGCGGGCGAAGGGGTTCGGAGAAATTTCCAAATTTTGCCCGTGACTATATATAGCCCGACCCTGTCGGTGTGACCGAGTGGAACAACTCGGTGGCACCGAGATTCATAACTGCAGGCAGTTACTGAAACTCGGTGTGACCGAAATGTTCAAATCGGTTGCACCGAGATCGAAAACCTAGATCGACTTAATGATCTCGGTAGGACCGAAAGTGGGGTATCAGTCAGACCGAGAATCATAAAGAGGTTTTGGAAGTTTAAGTCTATGACGAATCAGGGACTCCGAGCGCTCCTCACACAGAGTGGTTCGAATCTGACTTGATCAAATTTTGTGATGCAGCATGAATAGAGTTTGAGACGAGAAACGCATAGATAGCTAGAGGAGGTACTTAGGCATTCTTGTCCATCCACTTGGCAAAAGAAAATAAAACCAAACAATCAAAACAACAAGTGGATGTCCTCGAATGAGTAAAATATGCAACCAGCATGCTCACACAATAAGATGGCAAATGAAATATGTGGCAAGGCATGCACAACCAATTCTAGCATCTATCAAGCAATTTGCGATGACAAGGTCATCTATATATGAGTATATTGACTTAGGAGTCAAGTGAGAGCACTTGATCATAGGTCATACTCATCGTTTAAGCTCAAGTGGGGTTACCACTTTTACATAAAGCATTGTTGTGTTCACATCTTTAGAGTTGCTTTAGCTCGGTCTTAGAGTAAAGCTCCCCCTAGATGTGATATCCCCCTTTAGAGGGATGAACTAACCTTGGGTTTTGTCGATGATGACTTCATGTAGATGTTGAGGATGTGGATGCTCAATGTTGATATAGATCACTTGGAGCTATTCATTTGAGTGAATTTCACTTTCAATACCTACATGGGTTAGTCCCATAAGGAACAAACAAGGATATCCATAGACATAGAGTGATGCACACAAAAGATGATGTCCATGAAAACTTTTAGGTTACCTTGTCCCTTGTCTTACCAACAATAGAGTTTGTGACTCCTTGAACTAGTGCAAGATGTGGAAGTTGATTGCACTTGTTCTTGCCAAAATGATAAGAGTGAAGTATGTTGGCAGAGTCACCCTCAAGAACTCTCTAGTTCTTCTTCTTTTGGATCCACATCATCTTGATGGGAATCCTTGGAGTTGTAGTCGTACTTTATGAAGTGGAACTTGAAGTAGTCTTGGGAATCCACTTGACTAAGGTCTTAGGAGCTTCTTCAAATGCGTCAATTTCCTCTTGAAGCTTGTCCTTGCCTTTTTGCTTGTAGTCTTGTGGTGGAAGATCATCTTGAGCTTGTGTCCCCTTGAAAGAAGTATACTTCTCTTGTTGAGGAACAAACTTTGTCTTGGGGTATTGATCTTCTTCCCACTCAACTCCATTGGCATTGAACTTTCGTTCAAAACCAACACCTTGATTCTTCCGGTGCATTCCTTGCTTGCGCACAATTTCCTCGAATTGCTTACTCCCGGCAAGGCTTTTGTACACTCCTTTCTCTATAATTCCCTTCAATAAACTATTTTCTTGCTCAAGTGTAACTTGGCTAAGAGAATCATTAGTGGAATCAAGAGAACTACTAGAAGCAACAATATTGGATTTAGCATGATCATTGTTACTGCTAGAGGAAGAATCTTTCTTGTTCTTGTTACTAGGCTTGACTTGAGGCATGTAAGTGGATAAGAGTAAACGCTTGGCAATGTAAGAAGAGCTTTTCTTGCGGAGATCATCATTGATTGCTTTTAAGAACTCATGCTCTTGCTCAAGATTGAGCTTTTCAAAGCGTAATTTCTCATGAGCTCTTAAAAGTTCTCGGTGATCTTCGAAGATAGTTTCATGAGCTAACTTAAGAGTGTTTAGTTCTTTAGCTAGAGCCTCAGTCTTCTCCTTATCATTGTCATTCGTTTTATCTTGATTAGCATGTTTAATTGACGTTTCATCATAGTATTCATCACTAGAGTTGTCAACAAGCAAATCATCACCTAACAAGTCATCTTCATCACTATTGAAATCAACATACTCGGGGTGTGTTACCTTAGGACCTTTGGCCATGAAGCATCTTCCAATTCCTTCATTTGGTGAGTCAAATATGTCGTAGGAGTTGGTTGACACAAGTGCTAGACCGGCAACACCTTCATCTTGAGTATCTTCGGAGTCGGAGTGATAACTTCTCTCGGAGTGGCTGTCGAAGTCGGAGTCGGATACCCATTCACCAACATGAGCTTGATGTCTTCGTCTTGTGTAGCTCCTTGATGATTTCTCCTTCCTTTCCGAATCCTTGCTTCTCCGTGAGTATCTTCGTTCATAACGATCATCTCTACTCCTCTCTCTTGGTGGTGATTCTTTGCTTCTTCTTTTTGGAGAATCTTCTCTTCTCTTGTAGGGAGCCGTACACTCATTGGAATAGTGTCCGGGTCTTCCACAACTATAGCAGTTTCTCTCTCGACTAGAAGATCTTTTGTCATTGTAGGACCTTGACTTGAAGCTTCTATCTTTGCTTCTACTCTTGTAGAACTTGTTGAAGTTCTTCACCATTAAGCTCAATTCTTCATTGAAGTCTTGTTTCTCACTTGATGATGTAGGGGCTTCACATGAGGCTTTATAGGCACCACTTGATTTGTTGTGAAGTTCCTCTTTATCCTTAAGTGACATCTCATGAGCAACAATTCTTTCAATCACCTCTGTTGGCTTGAGATCTTTGTAATTGGGCATCATTTGGATCAATGTGCACACGGTATCATATTTTCCATCCAAGGCTCTTAGAATCTTCTTGATGATGAATCTGTCGGTCATCTCTTCACTTCCTAAGCCGGCAATCTCATTTGTGATGAGAGCAAGCCTAGAGTACATTTCAGCGACACCTTCACCATCCTTCATCTTGAACTTGTCAAGTTGGCTTTGAAGCACATCCAACTTGGATTCCTTGACGGAGTCGGTACCTTCGTGCGTATCAATCAAAGTGTCCCAAATTTCCTTCGCATTCTCAAGACGGCTGATTTTATTGAATTCTTCGGGGCACAATCCGTTGAAGAGAATATCACAAGCTTGAGCATTGTATTGCAACATCTTCAACTCATCCGCGGTAGCTTCATGGTTTGGTTCTCTCCCATCAAAGAAGTCACCTTGCAAACCAACACACACAATAGCCCAAACGGCGGGGTTATGTCCAAGAATATGCATTTTCATTTTATGCTTCCAACTAGCAAAATTAGTACCATCAAAGTAGGGACCTCTACGGTGGTAATTTCCCTCGCTAGACGCCATACTCTCCTAGGTTGTGAAACCAAGGCTATGACCACCAAAGCTATGGAGATCAAAGCAAATGGAGACCAAAGCTCTGATACCACTTGTAGGATCGAAGTATGTCTAGAGGGGGGTGATTAGACTACTTGACCAAATAAAAGCTTAACCTTTTCCCAATTTTAGTTCTTGGCAGATTTTAGCTATTTTAGGACAAGTCAAGCAATCATCACATAATTCAAGCAAGCATGCAAAGAGTATATTGGCAGCGGAAAGTAAAGCATGCAACTTGCAAGAATGTAAAGGGAAGGGTTTGGAGAATTCAAACGCAATATGAGACACGGATGTTTTTCCCGTGGTTCGGATAGGTGGTGCTATCCTACATCCACGTTGATGGAGACTTCAACCCACAAAGGGTAACGGTTGCGAGAGTCCACACAGGGCTCCACCCACAAAGGGTAATGGTTGCGCGAGTCCACACAGGGCTCCACCCACGAAGGGTCCACGAAGAAGCAACCACCCACAAAGGGTCCACGAAGAAGCAACCTTGTCTATCCCACCATGGCCATCGCCCACACAGGACTTGCCTCACTAGCGGTAGATCTTCACAAAGTAGGCGATCTCCTTGCCCTTACAAACTCCTTGGTTCAACTCCACAATCTTGTCGGAGGCTCCCAAGTGACACCTAGCCAATCTAGGAGACACCACTCTCCAAGAAGTAACAAATGGTGTGTAGGTAATGAACTCCTTGCTCTTGTGCTTCAAATGATAGTCTCCCCAACACTCAACTCTCTCTCATAGGATTTGGATTTGGTGGAAAGAAGATTTGAGTGGAAAGCAACTTGGGAAGGCTAGAGATCAAGATTCATATGGTAGGAATGGAATATCTTGTTCTCAACACATGAGTAGGTGGTTCTCTCTCAGAACATACGAGTTGGAATGGTGTATGTGTTCGGATGGCTCTCTCTCCGAATGAAGAGGAGGTGGAGGGGTATATATAGCCTCCACACAAAATCCAACTGTTACACACAGTTTTCTAATCTCGGTGGGACCAAATCAACAAACTCGGTCTGACCGAAAATGTAAACCTAGTGACCGTTAGAGATTTCGGTGGGACTGACATGCAACTCGGTAGGACCGATATGGTTAGGGTTTGGGCATAACGTAATCTCGGTGAGACCGATTACACAAACTCGGTGAGACCGAATTTGGTAATTAGCTAACCAGAGAGTTGGTCAGGCAAACTCGGTGGGACCGATTTGCTCTTTCGGTGAGACTGAAAAGTTACAAAGGGGAAACACTGAATTTACATTGCAATCTCGGTGGGACCGATTCGCTCTTTCGGTGAGACCGAAAAGTTACGAAAGGGAAACAGAGAGTTTGCAATCCCATCTCGGTGAGACCGAGATCCCTATCGGTAGAACCGAATTGCTAGGGTTTGGCAGTGGCTAATGACAAGTGAAACTCGGTGGCACCGGATAGGAAGAATCGGTAGGACCGAGTTTGGCTTAGGGTTTAGGTCATATGTGGATATGGGAAAGTAGTTGAGGGTTTTTGGAGCATATCACTAAGCACATGAAGCAAGAGGCTCATTAAGCAACACCTCATCCCTCCTTGATAGTATTGGCTTTTCCTAAAGACTCAATGTGATCTTGGATCACTAAAATATAAAATGAAGAGTCTTGAGCTTTTGAGCTTGAGCCAATCCTTTTTCCTTAGCATTTTGAGGGTTCCACTTTCACATCCATGCCATGCCAATCATTGAGCTTTCCTGAAATAATCATCTTGGAATAGCATTAGCTCAATGAGCAATATGTTGTTATGAATTATCAAAACCACCTAGGGATAGTTGCACTTTCAGATGCTTGTCCAAGTAAGGGCAGTACCCAAGCACCGGTCCACCCACATACCAAATTATCAAAGTACCGGACGCGAATCATATGAACGTGATGAAAACTAGCTTGACGATATTCCCATGTGTCCTCGGGAGCGCTTTACATCTTATAATAGTTTGTTCAGGCTTGTCCTTTGCTACATTAAGGATTGGGCCACCTTGCTGCACCCTATTTACTTTTGTTACTTGTTGCTCGTTACAAATTATCTTATCACAAAACTATTTGTTACCACTTATTTCAGTACTTGCAGAGAATACCTTGCTGGAAACCGCTTACCATTTCCTTCTGCTCCTCGTTGGGTTCGACACTCTTACTTACCGAAAGGACTACGATAGATCCCCTATACTTGTGGGTCATCATACCGGAACCCCTCAGGAGAAATAGTGGTCCTTATGGGCCTTAGTGGAGAGAGAGGGCTGGCCTCGGGCAGGCCGCGCGCCCCTCCCCCTCTGGTCCGAATTGGACTAGGAGAGGGGGGTCGGCGCCCCCCTTTCCTTCTCCCTCTCCCCCTTCCTTTCCCCCTCCTAGTAGGACTAGGAAAGAGGGGAGTCCTACTCCTACTAGGAGGAGGACTCCTCCTCCTAGCGCGCCTACAGGGGTCGGCCGGCCTTCCCCCTTGCTCCTTTATATACGGGGGCAGGGGCACCTCTAGACACACAAGTTGATCTGTTGATCTCTCCTAGTCGTGTGCGGTGCCCCCCTCCACCATAATCCACCTCGATCATATCGTAGCGGTGCTTAGGCGAAGCCCTGCGTCGGTAGCATCATCATCACCGTCATCACGCCGTCGTGCTGACGGAACTCTCCCGTGAAGCTCTGCTAGATCGGAGTTCGTGGGACGTCATCGAGCTGAACGTGTGCTGAACTCGGAGGTGTCGTGCGTTCGGTACTTGGATCGGTCAGATCGTGAAGACGTACGACTACATCAACCGCGTTGTGCTAACGCTTCCGCTTTTGGTCTACGAGGGTATGTGGACACACTCTCCTCTCTCGTTGCTATGCATCACCATGATCCTGTGTGTGTGTAGGATTTTTTTTGAAATTACTACGTTCCCCAACAAATATTCCTCAAGATTTTCCCCTCGCCAAACTATGAAAAGCTTGAGATCTCTTTCCCCATCCACCCAAATTATCTCATACTTTCGGTGATAGGAGGAGATTCACCCGATCTACATTCCTACCAAACAGATTTGTGTTCCCCTGGCTCTTTTTCATAATCAACCTATTAATCTTGGTTGTTTGGGCACACTAGACGAAAGAGGTCGCAGCGGAGCCACATTTCATTGTTGTGAAGTTTCGTTGTGGTGTTAGGAGCCTTTAGTTTAGTTGTGGAGATTGCCCCAACCTTGTTTGTAAAGGTCCCGGTTGCCCCCTTCAAGGACCGCTAGTGGATTCACCACATCTTGCATTATGCAAGGGCATGAGAAGAATAGGGTGAGTCCTTGGGTAGCCTGGGGAGCATTGTGCCTCCATGCGCCTCCAACGGAGACGTACCTCCCCCAAAGGAAGGGAACGTCATCAACACACACTCGTCTCCATCGACCCCACTTGCGGTTATTTCGGTACTTTACTTTGTGCAAGCTATTACGGTGTGTTTACTCTTGCTTGCTTGTTGTGCTTGTAATATAGGTTGTCCACTTAGATAGCCTAGTTTTATTGTTGAGCCTAAAATTTGCAAAAGAGATTAAAAATTTGTTGGTCGCCTAATCACCCCCCTCTGACCATACCGATCTTTTCAAAAGGGCACTCCATGCAGATATGCCTAGCAGTCACATGCCCTTGTAAGCATAACATACATCTCGGATCGTGGGGCCACCCACGGATATCTCGTGTGTAAGCCGTGAAGATTCTCCCATGAAGCACCAACCAAGAAAAGAATTTGCACTTGGGCTCCACATGCACCGACCAAATCTTTGCCGCATGAACCTAGGGAAGGATCCCTAGAATTGGACAACATGGGCAGACGCAGACGAGTAATTGTCGTTTTTTGTCCCGTTCCACCTGATGGTGTCATCTTTGTTCGAAGCGAGGTTAATGGTAGCGCCGAGTCTCAACGTGCTCACAGTCATAAAGATGAGTGGATGAAAGTAGGCGTGATGCATACCTAATTCAACACTCCTCGTGAAGCTCCTTCATGACAATCATGTTCTTTATGGTGGCGATTATGAAGAGCTTAGGGGTGTAATATTTCAACGGGTCTTTGCCAGTCAAGTTATCGTGTCAAGAAAGTGTCTTGGCCCTGTTTTCCGGTGATGTAGTTGCCGATGCATCGTCAATTTGGGTGAGTTCAAGTTGTTGTTTTACAGGTGTCTTCTCTTTTACAGCCGTATGTAAAAAAAAATCAAAATTAGAACACAACTTTTTCTATCACTGAACAATATCCATGTAATATTTGGATTTGGGGTATTCGCACAGACTTGAGTAAGTTATCCGGTAGAATCGCAAAATGTTTGAATCTATGAAAACTACTATCCATAACATCCATTGCAAATGGAAGGGCCGTTTGTGACAATTTTTTCTCTACAATACGATGACATGAATCCAATTAAATTCCTTGAAAAGAACGAAGAGAGCGCAGTTGGCCGCAATGCCACGACGCAATATCAGAAGCATAGTCAATGGTTGATACAACTATCTCCAATGTTTATGCTAGTACGTGAACACAAGTTGAAGTTGGATAGAAAACTCTAGTCAACCACCAACATGTACTGCTCACGATCAGATTCAGATGCAATGATCCATGCATAGAATAACCAGGGTAAAACGAGTCGTCTCCCTCCCGCATCCGTCCGCATGTGAGCCATGCCTATGAAAGTGGCATAGCTCGAAAGAAAGTTCACCCATTCAAACTGTTATCCGGTTGTTAGATCTAATCGCGTCGGCTAAGCGCCTCGCCGGGGGGAAGATAACATAAAGCGCCATGTGAATACGGGATTAGCGGAGCAGAAAAGGAGATTAACCGGGCTCGGGGGAAGAGCCAAGGGGCGTCTGCCGGTGGGTGGCGTCGCATGAGTTTTTTATCCGGTCAAAGGATCCTAGGGAAACGCTGGCTGCCAGAGGGAATCGAGGCCGGCCGCCGGATTGGTCAGAGCCGCGCGCGCCGACGGCTAAGATCGATGCCGCGGCAGGTTCGTGGTATCACGGGAGTTCTGTGCGGCGTGGTGGGGGGCTGCTCTGAGCGCGCTCGATCGCCGGGCAGTTCCATAACTCGGTACGCGCCAAGGTCTGTGATCCCCGAACCTGAATGGATGCTTCAATGCTTCACGCCGATCCCTCATCCTACCTCTCCCTCGGCGTCAGGTATGTAGGAGTATATGGCTTTGCCATTGCCGGCTGCCAAGCTGCAAGAACAAGGCTGTGTTGACGTAGGTGGTGTTTGGTTTTCTAGTCCTAGGATTTTTTTTAAAAAGACTCTCAAGGAGATGCTTTTAAGGAATTTTAGCAAAAAGTCTCAAAAAAGTCTCATCCTGTTTGGTTTGCTAGGGATTTTTTTAGTCCTAACACAAAAAAAGTCCCTGAAACCAAACACCCCCGTAGTGTGGCGCTTTTGGTTTCAGTATATGGGAAAAATGGATGCAAGGCAAAGGCAGTAGTAGCAATGCAGCATACGGTGCTGTGCATATATTGCGCCCATAATTATTTCTAGGACGAACGATCAAAGAAAAAGGTAGTAGTACTAGTATTGTATTGCCATACGTACTAGTACGAGCTGTCTGGCTGCCTTTACAGACTACAGTGTGAACAAGAGCGCTGTAGAAGTAATTAATGTACAGGAACCACTGACCGAGTGAGGAGGGATTAAGCCAACAAAGCCGTACGTACGACCCATCTTTGCTCTGTGCAGCAGCGCAAGAAGATGCCAGCCACTGCAACGCAATGTCCCCTCGAAATAAAGAAAGGTATCAAGCGGCAGCAACGCATTGAACGACAGGCATCGCGGGACGCTGGTACGCGCGTGCCGTGCGACCGAGCGAATGCCAAGTAGACTGCTAGACAACCTTGCAGAGACACCGGGATACCGGAGCTGAATACCTCCGATTTGTTTCGCCGCGAAATGGGGAGCCGGAGTATACGGCGACATGCAACTACAAGAGCTTCTGCACTTCACATAATTTTCTGTGTGTGTGAAATACTACCATTTTACTTCGCATACATTAGCCATTAGAGCAACTCCAATGCAGGAACCCAAACAGATATGGATTTTGTTTGATTTTGTTCGGTTGGGTCTCCTGTTCGCCAAGCGGACATGGGACGGACACTACGGGCATCCGACGGGAGAGCCCAAAAGCGGACAGAACGGACAGTAGATACATCAAGCGGCCCCGCCTCCTTCGTGCCGGCCGGCACCTCCTTCCACCGCCCCTCTCTCCCCCTCGCACCGTCGGGGCCCGCCGCTCCCCCTCGCGCCATCGGGCCCCGCCGCTCCCTCTCGCGCCGGCGAGCTGCGGGGCGCGCAAGGCGGGCGGGGAGAACGGCGCGGCGCGCAAGGCGGGCGTGGCGAACGGCGAGGCGCCCGAGGCGGGCGGGGCGACCTGCGGGGCGCGCGACGCGGGCGGGCACCAGCGAGGCGAACTGGGGCGCGCGGCGAGTTGGGGCGAAAGTTCGAGGCGGACGGGGCGAGCAGCGGAGCGCGCGGGGAGCAGCGAGGCGAGCTGGGGCACGCGGCGGGCGGAGCGAGCGGCGGGGCGCGCGACACACGCGGGGAGCAGCGAGGCGAGCTGGGGTGCGCGACGAGCTGGGGCGAACGGCGAGGCGGGCGGGGGCGAGGTGGCGCGGCGGGCGGGGAAGGGGTGGAGCGAGGTGGCGCGGCTCACGACGGCGAACGCGGGGAGGCGCGGACGAGGTGCCGCGGCGGGCGCGGACGAGGTGGCGCGGCGAGCGGCGACGCGCGCGGGAAGTTGCGAGGCGTATGAGGTGACGCGCCGGGCGGGGCGAGGTGCTCGGGGGCTTGGCCGCCTGCGCATGTGGACGCGCCAGGGGTGGAGGTAGACGCCAGCTCGTGGGTAGTCACTGGTAGGTGGGACCAGGAGCGGACACGAGCGGACGAGAGCGGTGGACGAGAGCGTCCGTTTGTGTCCGCTTCATACCCATTTGTTTCCAGATTTGGGTCAAGTTTGGGTCGGCAACGGACAGCAGCGGACACGAACGTCCATTTGGGTCGCCCCGTGGGCCAAGTTTTACGTCCGGATGACCCAAACGGACAAAATGGGTCGGCCCTTTGGAGTTGCTTTTAGAGAAACTCCAACGGGGCGACCCAAACGGACACCAATTTTATTCGCTTTTTGTCTATTTGGGTCGGCCGTCCGCGCGTCCGCGTCTGTTTTTTCATTTGGGTCTGCGTGTGCGCCCAACGACAGCCAGACCCATTTTCAACATGTCCGCCCTGACATTTTCTCGAAACGTAGCAAGCAGGGCAGGGGAGCTCGCAGCGCGGGGGAGGCTGATGGGCGAGCTCGAACCCCACGGCGGGGGCGGCACGACGAGCGCCACGAGCATGGCGCGGCGAGCGCGAGGGCACGGCGGGGCGAGGCCAGGCGCTGCCGGGCGCGCGACCAGGAGGGGTGGGGTGGCGCGGGGACGGTGGAGGTGGGGGCGACTAGCAGCGGTGCAGGGGACGAGGTTGGGCCGGGCACGCGAGCTGCGGCGCGTGAGAGGCAAGGCCAGTGTCCACTCTGTGCAGTCGCGGAGCCGCCTCGCTCGCTTCCTCGGCGCCGGACCCTCGCGCCAGATCAGGGAGCGGCGAGCAATGAAGGAGGGGCATGAAGCGTAGGAGGAGGGGCGCGACGCTCACCTCCGCCCGGATCCAGCCCGTGGCCAGGCGTGCGACCAGGGCGGCGGCGGCGGTGGCCGGGCGCCCGACCAGTGGCGAGCGTCGGGCGAGCGACACGACGCGGCGCGGCTCAGCGAGGACGAACGGCGCGGCGAGGCGCGAGCGACGAGGGCGAGTGGCGAGGGTGAGTGGCGGCGCACAGCGAGGGTGAGTGACGCGACGAGGGTGCGGGGCGAGCGACGCGGCGTGGGCGGCGAGCAAGGTGGAGCAGGGGCGCATCGAACGGTGGGGTGGGCCAGCTAATAAAAGTAGAGAGAGAGGACAGGTGGGTGACAAGCGGGCCAGGCCCGGACGCAGAGAAAGTGTCCGTTTTGTGTCCGTCCGCGACCCAAATGTGGCTAAATTTAAGACGGAAATGAATCCACTCGAACACTAAGCGAACACAAAATAAAAATGGATCGCTGCATTGGGCCATCATTTTTGTTCACGGTGACCCAAACAAACGCAGTCGGATGAAATGGATCACCTCTTTGGAGTTGGTCTTAGGGACCGGCGTGAAGGTGAAGGAAGCTATAGCGTGGCGCTCCTTTGGATGCACGATGCCGCCTGCCGAAACAAACATCGCCGCTGCGGAGCACTGCATCTGCGTGTATACATGGACCACTGCGTCGGGTGCATGCTCCGGCCAAGCGAAACAGTACGCGTAGAAAGGAAACCCACATGGTGCCAACTGCCAAGCCGGTGGTGGCTCGTGCTCCCCTGCTGCCTTGTTTACCGTACTATCTCGAATTCTCCTGTAATTTGCGTGCTTCCCCGGTATCTTGAGCGAGGTCCGCTTTTGTCTTTTGTGCAGCCCGCGCCCAGTTTAGCCCGCTCCTCCTTTTGACGCCCGGTACATGTACATGGCCTGAGGCCATGCTGCGCTGCCACCGCGCACAAAAGTGTACACCAGATACGCAAGAAAGCGGCCACATCACCACCTTGGCCACCGTACACAACTCGCATAGTAACCACTTGGCATGCTCTACGAGCTCTATCTACTCTCTAGGTAGGTATGCACTTAATTATAATTTGGCTCTAGTTCTCCACAGGCTTGTTTCGTGTCACAAGTCACAGCTCACAAGTCTTGTCTCGGTGAGCAAGATTACAGTTGGTTGGATGGGACGGACGGACGGAGGCCCAATGACAACGTGGGCACGGATGATTACAGGGAACAAGATGGCGAGAACGGGGAAGAGGACGCACGCACTGATTCCTGGTTTCTCACCTTTGCCGCCGCATGCATGGATCCGCGCGCGCCATTTCTTTTCTCCTTTTCGAGGCTGACGCGCCGAGTAAACAACGCCGGTAGCCCCTGTAGCACTGTCTGTAGCCATCCTTTCCTCCCTACGCGAGGGCTGCCTCGAAGAGCCCAAAGTTCAAAAATGAAATGAGCAGAAACAGTAAACGCCAGACGTGAATCTCTAGGCAGCGCCAGCCATATGCTCTTGGTTTGCACCACACTAAACTGTTTACATGCCACCGTGGTGAACATGAACTCCTTCTCCCCGGCACCACCTTGTAATTTATTTTGGCCCACGTAACAAATACTCCCGCTTGATCGGAGGAGGATGTAGTACGTACTCCTACCTCAAGATAGTTGATCCGTAGAGTGGAGCGTTGTAAATTTCTCGTGTAAACATATACTAGGGCTCTCGATCCATATTAATTATCGCTGTTTTAATACAACTTTGAACTAATTGACATTTTTTATCTTGTCGCTCTCTGTCGCCTTGGCATCAAAAAAAGACGAGGCGACAAGGAAAGCTTGCCGTCACACGCCCGGTCAGGACTGTGACCGGCAAGGGAAATAGGGGGCCATGGGCCCAAATGGTTAGACCAACTGCTAGTCCAAGTGGCCCAACCCACCCACGACAAGTTAAATCAAGCAGTTACGTGATCGGACACGACTGTGTACGATGGCCCGTCCGACATTTACCAAACCTGTTTTTCTCTCTTGAAAACCTGTTTCCCTCCTGTCTTTTTTTTGTGAGGCAAATTTCCCACCTGTCTTTACGAGAAAAGATTATGTATTTTGTCTCTGGCATATACGAATAAACAAACATATCATATTATTAAAAAAATATACTAGTAGAATGGCCCGCGCATAAATGCTGGCTATATTTTCAACTGTCGGACCATTAATTGAAACAACAAATTTGTCGTTTCACAAAATCATGCAATAGCATGTTCTATGTTTATGAAATGAATTAAATCTAGTATTAACTAAAACCATTGGTCACATGTTGTCCATATTTTGAATTGTAACATCCCAAATTTTTAATTTGGAATGTTATACATTAGATCATCAATGCATATCATATTTTATTTTGATTTTGGCCTGATCCAGAAATTCTACGCAACTCAAAGACCCACGGAGAGAGTTGGGGGTTTCGTTATTTTCATATTTGAGCTTTCTCAAATTTTGAAGATAGGATCATTTGATTTTATTTATTTTATCTTTAATTATTTTCATTATAGAAATATGAGAGAGGGAATAAAATGACTTTCCCAAAATAAAGAAATATTGAGGATTTAATAAAAAATCAAATAAGATTTTATTCTGGAGTTTTGGCTAGTTTTATTTGAATTTAGGAAAAATCGCACGTTTTCAAAACTGCATTTCAGGGCCAAGAAAATGTTCATCTCGTTCTAATTTTATTTTGGCATTTTAAGAATTTTATTCTATTTTCTAGATTTTTTTTAGTTTCGGCGGAATTGTTTAAAAAAAACTGTTCGCGCGCCGACTGGGCCGAAGGCCCAGCCGAGCCGGGCCAAGCCCGCGCCGCCGCCGTCTCCCGCACCGGCTCGGGACCAGAGTCCCGAGCGAAGCCGCCGCCGCCCGAGCCCGGGAGGAGCACGCCTCCCGAGGCCGACCCCAACCCGGTGCCCCCGTCCCCAAGCCGCGCCACCCCCCCTCTCATAAATACCCACCGCCGCCACCCCACCCCACCATGCCCCGCCTCCCGCAGGCGCCGCTCGTTGCCGCTTGCCGCGCCCGCCGACACCGCCCCACCCCGCCGGAGCCCCGAGCCGCCGGAGTCCGACGAGGTAGCCACGCCGTTCGCCGCCGGTTTCCGAAGAAAACCGATCCGGTTTTTTTGAAAACCCTAGATTTTTTATTTTATTAGATCGGTTTTATCAATTCTTTTAGTTAGCGAGCGTTCGCTCGTTCGTTCGTTTTAAGGGACGAGTTCACCGTTTAGTTTCAGATAACGAACATTCGTTCGTTAATCTGTTCGTCAGTTTTCTCTTTTTCTCAGATTTTCCGCGATTATTTCTGATCGTGATTTCTGATCAGAATCTCATTTTAGTTTAACTTTTCGCTCGTTTATCGGAATCAGGCGATTCAAGCGCCTAGAGTTTCGTCTCGAAACCCTCTTTCCGTTTAACCAACTCAAACAAGTTTTTGCTTCTGTAAAATTTGACTTAGGTCCAGATTAGTAATCGAAGCTTGTTTTCTTTCGCCGTTTGACTTTTGTTGTTTCATTCGATTTGTTTCTTTTTGCAAACCGGGGTTCTTAAGTTGAACTTTCTGGTTAGATCTCTTATTTGAGTTTTACCTGTGCATTAGATGAGTACTTATTGTTTGCTTGTTTGTTTGTTTGTTTGCGTTAGAGTACCCGGAGTGCGCTGCTTGCTATTTCGAATCTCTAGGTTTTGCGGATCATCAGCAAGGCAAGTAACACTTTGATCATACCTCTTACTACCCAGTTTTATTGCATTAGATCAATCCTCAAACAATCGCATGGTTAGGATCTGAATAAATTGTGGGTTGGGAAGTAGATGAGGTAGCACCTATTGCCTGTTTTATTGTCAAACCCTGGGAGTTACTTCTACGTTTGCTTATGCCATGCTATGCTTGTAGACGTGGATTGGGTTTGAGTGTATCCATGACAGATGTGAGAATGTTAATTAATGGTTCAACTTAAGGTGGCAACTTTAATACACATCTGGGTGGATTGAGGCACCTGGTTATTCCAGCGATTGCCTGTTTTCTTTATGGACCGCCACCCAGGCTCAAAGGGATCATGAGATTATTCATACTAGAAACTTCCGTGTGCAGCCACAAGCTACTATGGGCTCTAGCATAGTTGATTAAGTCGTGCGAACTCTTACAGTGGTAGACTAGCAGATGTAGGGGAAAGTAGGTGTAACGGTCTACCCGATCGCAAGGTGCTAGCGCTTCTGAAAGACTATGTCTCGGTCATCCGTTTCTCAAACACCATGTAGTGCGAGAATCCCAACGGGGGAGATCGAGTCTTGTGGGGAAAAGTGCGCAAACCTCTGCAGAGTGTATAAACTAATCATGATTAGCCGTGTCCCCGGTTATGGACGTCTTGAGTATCTAGTGTTGGAAATATGCCCTAGAGGCAATAATAAATTGATTATTATTATATTTCCTTGTTCATGATAATCGTTTATTATCCATGCTATAATTGTATTGATAGGAAACTTAGATACACGTGTGAATACATAGACCATAATATGTCCCTAGTAAGCCTCTAGTTGACTAGCTCGTTGATCAATAGATGGTTACGGTTTCCTAACCATGGACATTGGATGTCGTTGATAACGGGATCACATCATTAGGAGAATGATGTGATGGACAAGACCCAATCCTAAGCCTAGCACAAAGATCGTACAGTTCGTATGCTAAAGCTTTTCTAATGTCAAGTATCATTTCCTTAGACCATGAGATTGTGCAACTCCCGGATACCGTAGGAGTGCTTTGGGTGTATCAAACGTCACAACGTAACTGGGTGACTATAAAGGTGCATTACAGGTATCTCCGAAAGTGTCTGTTGGGTTGGCACGAATCGAGACTGGGATTTGTCACTTCGTGTAAGCGGAGAGGTATCTCTGGGCCCACTCGGTAGGACATCATCATATGCGCAATGTGACCAAGGAGTTGATCACGGGATGATGTGTTACGGAACGAGTAAAGAGACTTGCCGGTAACGAGATTGAACAAGGTATAAGGATACCGACGATCGAATCTCGGGCAAGTAACATACCGCTAGACAAAGGGAATTGTATACGGGATTGATTAAGTCCTTGACATCGTGGTTCATCCGCTGAGATCATCGTGGAACATGTGGGAGCCATCATGGGTATCCAGATCCCGCTGTTGGTTATTGACCGGAGAACGTCTCGGTCATGTCTGCATGTCTCCCGAACCCGTAGGGTCTACACACTTAAGGTTCGGTGACGCTAGGGTTGTAGAGATATTAGTATGCGGTAACCCGAATGTTGTTCGGAGTCCCGGATGAGATCCCGGACGTCACGAGGAGTTCCGGAATGGTCCGGAGGTAAAGAATTATATATAGGAAGTGCTATTTCGGCCATCGGGACAAGTTTCGGGGTCACCGGTATTGTACCGGGACCACCGGAAGGGTCCCGGGGGTCCACCGGGTGGGGCCACCTGCCCCGGGGGGCCACATGGGCTGTAGGGGGTGTGCCTTGGCCTATATGGGCCAAGGGCACCAGCCCCAAGAGGCCCATGCGCCAAGAGATGGGAAAAAGAGGAGAGTCCTAAAAGGGGAAGGCACCTCCGGGGTGCCTTGGGGAGGGTGGACTCCTCCCCACCCTTGGCCGCACCCTTCCTTGGAGGAAGGGGCAAGGGCTGCGCCTCCCCCTCTCCCTTGGCCCTATATATAGTGGGGAAAAGGAGGAGCAAATCAATCTAAGGCCTGGCGCCTCCCTCTCCCTCCCGTGACACATCTACCTCCTCCCGCAGCGCTTAGCGAAGCCCTGTTGGAATCCCGCTACTTCCGCTTAGCGATCTACAAGGGTATGTAGATGCACTCTCCTTCCCCTCGTTGCTGGTTTCTCCATAGATAGATCTTGGTGATACGTAGGAAAATTTTGAATTTCTGCTACGTTCCCCAACAGTGGCATCATGAGCTAGGTCTATTGCGTAGATTCTATGCACGAGTAGAACACAAAGTAGTTGTGGGCGTTGATTTTGTTCAATATGCTTGCCGTTACTAGTCTTATCTTGATTCGACGGTATTGTGGGATGAAGCGGCCCGGACCAACCTTACACGTACTCTTACGTGAGACCAGTTCCACCGACAAACATGCACTAGTTGCATAAGGTGGCTAGCGGGTGTCTGTCTCTCCTACTTTAGTCGGATCGGATTCGATGAAAAGGGTCCTTATGAAGGGTAAATAGCAATTGGCATATCACGTTGTGGTTTTGCGTAGGTAAGAAACGTTCTTGCTAGAAACCCATAGCAGCCACGTAAAACATGCAAACAACAATTAGAGGACGTCTAACTTGTTTTTGCAGGGTATGCTATGTGATGTGATATGGCCAAAAGGATGTGATGAATGATATATGTAATGTATGAGATTGATCATGTTCTTGTAATAGATGATCATGGAGCCCCAAGATAGAGATCAAAGGAGCTACATGATATTGGCCATATCATGTCACTATTTGATTGCATATGATGTTTATCATGTTATGCATCTTGTTTACTTAGTACGACGGTAGTAAATAAGATGATCCCTCATTAAAATTTCAAGAAGTGTTCTCCCCTAACTGTGCACCGTTGCTACAGTTCGTCGCTTCGAAGCATCACGTGTTAATCGGGTGTGATAGATCCTTTCGTTCACATACAACGGGTGTAAGCAAGATTTACACATGCAAAAACACTTAGGGTTAACTTGACGAGCCTAAGCATGTGAAGACATGGCCTCGGAACACAGAGACCGAAAGGTCGAGCATGAGTCGTATAGAAGATACGATCAACATGAAGATGTTCACCGACGTTGACTAGTCCGTCTCACGTGTTAATCGGACATGGCCTAGCTCACTCGGATCATGTAATCACTTAGATGACTAGAGGGATGTCTATCTAAGTGGGAGTTCATAAGATGAACTTAATTATCCTGAACATAGTCAAAAAGGATTTTTGCAAATTATGTCGTAGCTTACGCTATAGTTCCACTGTTTAGATATGTTCCTAGAGAAAAATTAGTTGAAAGTTGATAGTAGCAATTATGCGGACTAGGTCCGTAAACTGAGGATTGTCCTCATTGTTTCTTAGAAGGCTTATGTCCTTAATGCACCGCTCAGTGTGCTGAACCTCGAACGTTGTCTGTGGATGTTGCGAACATCTGACATACACGTTTTGATAACTACGTGATAGTTCAGTTAAACGGTTTAGAGTTGAGGCACCAAAGACGTTTTGAAACGTCACGAAACATATGAGATGTTTTGAGGGCTGAAATTGGAATTTCAGGCTCGTGCCCACGTCAAGAGGTATAAGACCTCTGACGATTTTCTTAACCTGCAAACTAAGGAGAAAAGCTCAATTGTTGAGCTTGTGCTCGGATTGTCTGAGTACAACAATCACTTGAATCAAGTGGGAGTTGATCTTCCAGATGAAATAGTGATAGTTTCTCCGAAGTCATTACCACCAAGCTGCTAGAGCTTCGTGATGAACTATAATATATCAGGGACATATATGATGATCCTTGAGATGTTCGTGATGTTTGACACCACAAAAGTAGAAATCAAAAGGGAGCATCAATCGTTGATGGTTAGTAAAACCACTAGTTTCAAGAAGGGCAAGGGCAAGAAGGGATACTTCATGACACGGCAATTCAGCTGCTGCTCTAGTGAAGAAACCCAAGGTTGAACCCAAACCCGAGACTAAGTGCTTCTGTAATAAGGGGAACAGCCACTGGAGCAGAATTACCCTAGATACTTGGAAGATGAGAAGGCTGGAAAGGTCGATAGAAGTATATTGGATATACATTGTGTTGATGTGTACTTTACTAGTACTCCTAGTAGCACCAGGGTATTAGATACCGTTTCGGTTGCTAAGTGTTAGTAACTCGAAATAAAAGCTACGGAACAAACGGAGACTAGCTAAAGGTGAGATGACGATATGTGTTGGAAGTGTTTCCAAGCTTGATGTGATCAAGTATCGCACGCTCCCTCTACCATCGAGATTGGTGTTTGCGTTGAGCATAGACATGATTGAATTATGTCTATCGCAATACGGTTATTCATTTAAAGAGAATAATGGTTACTCTGTTTATTTGAATAATACCTTCATATGGTCTTACACCTGAAATGAATGGTTTATTGAATCTCGATTGTAGTGATACACATGTTCATGCCAAAAGATAGTAATGATAGTACCACCTACTTGTGGCACTGCCACGTAAGTCATATCGGTATAAAATGCATGAAGAAGCTCCATGTTGATGGATCTTTGGGCTCACTCATTTTTGAAAAGTTTGAGACATGCGAACCATGTCTATTGGTGTATATGCATGAAGAAACTCCATGCAAATGGACCGTTTGAACTCACTTGATTTTGAATCACTTGAGACATGCAAATCATACCACATGGGCAAGATGACTGAAAGCCCCGGTTTCAGTAAAATGGAACAAGAAAGCAACTTGTTGGAAGTAATACATTTTGATGTGTGCTGTCCAATGAGTGTTGAGGCATGTAGTGGATATCGTTATATTCTTACTTCACAGATGATTTAAGTAGATGTTGAGTATATTTACTTGATGAATCACGAGTCTGAATTATTGAAAGGTTCAAGTAATTTCAGGGTGAAGTTGAAAGATCGTCGTGACAAGAGGATAAAATATCTATGATATGATCATAGAGATGAATATCTGAATTACGAGTTTGGCACAGAATTAAGACATTGTGGAAATTGTTTCACAACCGATACAGCCTGGAACACCATAGTGTGATGGTGTGTCCGAACATCATAACTGCACCCTATTTGATATGATGCATACCATGATGTCTCTTATCGAATTACCACGATAGTTTATGGGTTAGGCATTAGAGACAACCACATTCACTTTAAAAAGGGGCACCACGTAATTCCGATGAGATGACACCGTATGAACTATGGTTTAGAGAAACCTAAGCTGTCATTTCTTAAAAGTTTGGGGCTGCGACGCTTATGTGGAAAAGTTTCAGGCCGATAAGCTCGAACCCAAAGCGGATAAATGCATCTTCATAGGACAACCCAAAACAGTTGGGTATACCTCCTGTCTCAGATCCGAAAGCAATAAGGGATTGTTTCTAGAATCGGGTCCTTTCTCGAGGAAAAGTTTCTCTCGAAAGAATTGAGTGGGAGGATGGTGGAGACTTGATGAGGTTATTAAACCGTCTCTTCAACTAGTGTGTGGCAGGGCACAGGAAGTTGTTCCTGTGGCACCTACACCAATTGAAGTGGAAGCTTATGATATTGATCATGAGACTTAGGATCAAGTCACTCCCAAACCTCGTGGGATGACAAGGATGCGTACTACTTCAGAGTGGTACGTAATCCTGTCTTGGAAGTCATGTTGCTAGACAACAATGAACCTATGAGCTATGGAGAAGCGATGGTGGGCCCGGATTCCGATAAATGGCTCGAGGCCATATAATCCGAGACAGGATCCATGTATGAAAACAAAGTATAGACTTTGGAAGAATGGCTCGATGGTCGTAAGGCTATTGAGTACAGATGGATTTTAAAAGGAAGACGGACAATGATGGTAAATGTCACCATTAAGAAAGCTCGACTTGTCGTTAAGATGTTTTCTGACAAGTTCAAGGAGTTGACTACGGTGAGATTTTCTCACTCGTAGCGATGCTAAGAGTCTGTTGGAATTATATTAGCGATTACTGCGTTATTTATGAAATCTTGCAGATAGGATGTCAAAACATTGTTTCCTCGACGATTTTTCTTGAGGAAAGGTTGTATGTGATACAACCGGAAGGTTTTGTCAATCTTGAAAGATGCTAATAAGTATGCAAAGCTCCAGCAATCCTTCTAAGGACTGGAGTAAGCATCTCGGAGTTGGAATGTATGCTTTGATGAGATGATCAAAGATTTTGGGTGTATACAAAGTTTATGAGAAACTTGTATTTCCAAAGAAGTGAGTGGGAGCACTATAGAATTTCTGATGAGTATATGTTGTTGACATATTGTTGATCAGAAATGATGTAGAATTTCTGCAAAGCATATAGGGTTATTTGGAAAGTGTTTTTCAATGGAAAACCTGGATTAAGCTACTTGAGCATTGAGCATCAAGATCTATAAGGATAGATCAAAACGCTTAATGGTACTTTCAAATGAGCACATACCTTGACATGATCTTGAAGGTGTTCAAGATGGATCAGTCAAAGAAGGAGTTCTTGCCTGAGTTATAAGGTATGAAGTTAAGACTTAAAGCTCGACCACGGCAGAATAGAGAGAAAGGACGAAGGTCGTCCCCTATGCTTAAGACATAGGCTCTGTACAGTATGCTATGCTGTGTACCGCACCTGAAGTGTGCCTTGCCATGAGTCAGTCAAGGGGTACAAGAGTGATCCAAGAATGGATCACGGGACAGCGGTCAAAGTTATCCTTAGTAACTAGTGGACTAAGGAATTTTCTCGATTATGGAGGTGGTAAAAGAGTTCGTCGTAAAGAGTTACGTCGATGCAAGCTTAACACCTATCCGGATAGCTCCGATAGAGATACCGGATACGTATAATGGAGCAACAATTTAGAATAACTCCAAGTAGAACAATTATTTGGAATAGCTCCAAATAGAGCGTGGTAGCTACATCTAGGAGATGACATAGAGATTTGTAAAGAACACACGGATCTGAAAGGTTCGGACCCGTTGACTAAAACCTCTCTCACAAGCAACATGATCAAACCTAAAACTCATTGAGTGTTAATCACATAGTGATGTGAACTAGACTACTGACTCTAGTAAACTCTTGGGTGTTAGTCACATGGCGATGTGACCTGTGAGTGTTAATCACATGGCAATGTGAACTAGATTATTGACTCTAGTGCAAGTGGGAGACTGTTGGAAATATGCCCTAGAGGCAATAATAAATTGATTATTATTATATTTCCTTGTTCATGATAATCGTTTATTATCCATGCTATAATTGTATTGATAGGAAACTTAGATACACGTGTGAATACATAGACCATAATATGTCCCTAGTAAGCCTCTAGTTGACTAGCTCGTTGATCAATAGATGGTTACGGTTTCCTAACCATGGACATTGGATGTCGTTGATAACGGGATCACATCATTAGGAGAATGATGTGATGGACAAGACCCAATCCTAAGCCTAGCACAAAGATCGTACAGTTCGTATGCTAAAGCTTTTCTAATGTCAAGTATCATTTCCTTAGACCATGAGATTGTGCAACTCCCGGATACCGTAGGAGTGCTTTGGGTGTATCAAACGTCACAACGTAACTGGGTGACTATAAAGGTGCATTACAGGTATCTCCGAAAGTGTCTGTTGGGTTGGCACGAATCGAGACTGGGATTTGTCACTTCGTGTAAGCGGAGAGGTATCTCTGGGCCCACTCGGTAGGACATCATCATATGCGCAATGTGACCAAGGAGTTGATCACGGGATGATGTGTTACGGAACGAGTAAAGAGACTTGCCGGTAATGAGATTGAACAAGGTATAAGGATACCGACGATCGAATCTCGGGCAAGTAACATACCGCTAGACAAAGGGAATTGTATACGGGATTGATTAAGTCCTTGACATCGTGGTTCATCCGATGAGATCATCGTGGAACATGTGGGAGCCATCATGGGTATCCAGATCCCGCTGTTGGTTATTGACCGGAGAACGTCTCGGTCATGTCTGCATGTCTCCCGAACCCGTAGGGTCTACACACTTAAGGTTCGGTGACGCTAGGGTTGTAGAGATATTAGTATGCGGTAACCCGAATGTTGTTCGGAGTCCCGGATGAGATCTCGGACGTCACGAGGAGTTCCGGAATGGTCCGGAGGTAAAGAATTATATATAGGAAGTGCTATTTCGGCCATCGGGACAAGTTTCGGGGTCACCGGTATTGTACCGGGACCACCGGAAGGGTCCCGGGGGTTCACCGGGTGGGGCCACCTGCCCCGGGGGGCCACATGGGCTGTAGGGGGTGTGCCTTGGCCTATATGGGCCAAGGGCACCAGCCCCAAGAGGCCCATGCGCCAAGAGATGGGAAAAAGAGGAGAGTCCTAAAAGGGGAAGGCACCTCCGGGGTGCCTTGGGGAGGGTGGACTCCTCCCCACCCTTGGCCGCACCCTTCCTTGGAGGAAGGGGCAAGGGCTGCGCCTCCCCCTCTCCCTTGGCCCTATATATAGTGGGGAAAAGGAGGAGCAAATCAATCTAAGGCCTGGCGCCTCCCTCTCCCTCCCGTGACACATCTACCTCCTCCCGCAGCGCTTAGCGAAGCCCTGTTGGAATCCCGCTACTTCCGCTTAGCGATCTACAAGGGTATGTAGATGCACTCTCCTTCCCCTCGTTGCTGGTTTCTCCATAGATAGATCTTGGTGATACGTAGGAAAATTTTGAATTTCTGCTACGTTCCCCAACATCTAGTACTTGGATTATCATGTGAATCTCATCGTGTGACTTTAATTAATTTTGTTGGGTTTTAATGATGATGTTTAATTGGGATTGAGAGGGTGTCTACGCTCTCAATGTTTAACAACTATCATGATAGTTAAATAAAATTTATTTCTTTGCAGTAGGGAAAAATTGGCTTTACGCAAAACTGTAACCATAGAGCTTTCCACCAGCCAAATATGCATGCAGTGATAGTATTATCCTGTTCTTGCTCTACTATGTTACATTGCCAGCATATTCCATGTGCTAACCCGTTTTCGGGCTGCAACGTTTATGTTGCAGACTTTTCAGACGACGAGTAAGGAGCCTTAGGTCGTGGTTCTATACTCAGTGATGCCGTTGGAGTTGATGGACTCACTTATCTTCTAAGCCTTCCGCTGTTATCGTTATTAGATGGCCTTAAGCCATATTATTTGTAATAAGTTCTCTTTTGAGACACTCGATGTAATAAGTGTGTGATTGCTACTCTGTTATAAATCCTTCAAGTACTGTGCGTGTCAGCATTACTGATCCAGGGATGACACTGATGCACAGAGATTAGACTGTTTGAGGTCTGGTCGCTACAAGATGGTATTAGAGCACACGCTGACTGTAGGACACGACCACTAAGATAAAGACCTAGATCACTATTCTCTTCTCATTTCTGACTTATCATCTTTTCTACTCTTTTAGGATGGCGGATGTAAGGAACAAGTTCACGCAACCGGATGAAGATACACCCTTTGGACGCCACCTGAAGGAAGTCACTAAGTATGTAACGCCCTCGATGCGGCTATATCTCCCACGTGTCGAAGCACGACTTAGAGGCATAACCGCATTGAAAGCAATGTCGCAAGTGAGGTAATCTTCACACAACCCATGTAATACATAAGGGAAAGAGATACATAGTTGGCTTACAATCGCCACTTCACACAAATACATGAATAAAGCATTACAACATCCAAATACATTCAAGGTCCGACTACGGAACCAAAATAAAAGAAGAACCCCAAATGCGACAAGGTCCCCGATCGACCCCAACTGGGCTCCACTACTGATCAACTAGAACGAAACAACATAAAGGACACGATCTTCATCGAGCTCCTCCTTGAGCTTGGTTGCGTCATCTGCACGGTCTCATTGGCACCTGCAAGCTGGTTTTGGAAGTATCTGTGAGCCACGGGGACTCAGCAATCTCGCACCCTCGCGATCAAGACTATTTAAGCTTATGGGTAAGGTAAAAGGTATGAGGTGGAGCTGCAGCAAGCGACTAGCATATATGGTGGCTAACATACGCAAATGAGAGCGAGAAGAGAAGGCAAAGCACGGTCGATAAAAGTATGATCAAGAAGTGATCCTAAATCAACCTACGTCAAGCATAACTCCAACACCGTGTTCACTTCCCGGACTCCGCCGAGAAGAGACCATCACGGTTACACACGCGGTTGATGTATTTTAATTAAGGTCAACTTCAGGTTTTCTACAACCGGACATTAACAAATTCCCATCTGCCCATAACCGCGGGCACGGCTTTCGAAAATTCATAACCCTGCAGGGGTGTCCCAACTTAGCCCATCACAAGCTCTCACGGTCAACGAAGGATATTCCTTCTAGCGGGAAGACCCGATCAGACTCGGAATCCCCGTTACAAGACATTTCGACAATGGTAAAACAAGACCAGCAAAGCCACCCAGATGTGCCGACAAATCCCGATAGGAGCTGCACATATCTCGTTCTCAGGGGACACCGGATGAGCCAGACGTCGGGTGGGCCAGCCCAGAGTTGCCCCTGGTAGCTCCGGACATCGCTCAGTTTGGACCAACACTCAGAGGAGCACTGGCCCGGGGTTTTAATAAAGATGACCCTTGGGCAGGCCTACCCAAGGGAAAGAAAAGGCTAGGTGGCGAATGGTAAAACCAAAGTTGGGCCTTGCTGGAAGAGTTTTATTCAAGGCGAACTGTCAAGGGGCTCCCATTATACCCAACCGCGTAAGGAACGTAAAATCCGGGAACATAACACCGATATGACGGAAACTAGGGCGGCAAGAATGGAACAAAACACCAGGCATAAGGCCGAGCCTTCCACCCTTTACCAAGTATATAGATGCATTAATTAAATAAGGTATATTGTGATATCCCAACAAGTAAACATGTTCCAACAAGGAACAACATCTCCATGTTCCAACAAGGAACAAATTTCAATCTTCACCTGCAACTAACAACGCTATAAGAGGGGCTGAGCAAAGCGGTAACATAGCCAAACAACGGTTTGCTAGGACAAGGTGGGTTAGAGGCTTGGTTCAACAATATAGGAGGCATGATAAGCAAGTGGTAGGTATCGCAGCATAGGCATAGCAAAAGAGCGAGCAACTAGCAAGCAAAGATAGAAGTGATTTCGAGGGTATGGTCATCTTGCCTGAGATCCCGCAAGGAAGAAGAACGAGTCCATGAAGAAGACAAAGCGGATGTACACGAATGAATCCTCACAACACGACGTTATCGGAACCAACCCAAAGAAGCAACACCGGAAAGGAGCAAACAACATAGTAAACAACCACCACAAAATCATGGCATGATGCACAATCAAGTACGATGCATGTCCAGTTTAATTAAGCATGACATGGCAAAGTGCACAAACAATCCTACAAATTAAGTGGAGCTCAACATGCATCTCCGTTGCATATTGGCGAAACACCACAACAAGTTATTTAGTTTGATCTTGTTAGGTACTCAACAATATTAAATGTTTATTAACATGGCAAGGGGTGAAGCAAATGTAAACTACCTATCTAGTCAAGGTTAAATGAGGCCAGAAACAACGAACAACAAATTCCGGTAAATCCCCATATGCATATTTTGGTTATGGTACTGTTCTGCCCTAAACACCATTTTAGAGTAATTAAACATGTAAAGTAAAGCCACCATGTTAAACTAGGCAAAATTCTACCCCATTTACATATAAAGTTTATTAAATTCCGAGTTACGGTTATTTAGTTATGAATTAAAGCATTTTAACATGGCATAGGAGAAATTTTAATCAAACAGCATTTTAAATATTTTAGACATGCATGAAAGTTGCATATTATTAAACTAGATGAAATTCTAAGCAAGTTTCATATTAAGTTTGTTTTAATCCGATGCATGGTTAATTAGTTAGGATATGCATGAAGTGCATGGGTTTTTCTGCAAATCTGCAGTCTTAGGATAATACGGAAAATCGTTGGACTAAAAAAAAGATACCACGGGCCAAAACTGGTAGGCCCAGAAGTGCACAGGAAAGGGGGCGCTGGAGGGGCTGCTCACTTTGGCCATGGGCCTGACCGAGTAGAACGAGAGGCCTGGCAGGCTGCGAAGGGGCGCGCTGGGCCTGGAGGCGCGGCCCACGGCGCGTAGGAGGCAGGCCAGGGGTGTGCAGCTGGGCCTTGGGGTCGCGGACAACATGCAGCTGGACCGGGCGAGCCGAGTGCGGTCAACGAAGGAGCGGGACGAGGCGCTGCTGTCGGGGAACGTAGTAATTTAAAAAAAAATTCCTACGCACACGCAAGATCATGGTGATGCATAGAAACGAGAGGGGAGAGTGTGATCTACATACCCTTGTAGATCGACAACGGAAGCGTTAGCACAACGTGGTTGATGTAGTCGTACGTCTTCACGGCCTGACCGATCAAGCACCGAAACTACGGCACCTCCGAGTTCTAGCACACGTTCAGCTCGGTCATGATCCCCGGACTCCGATCCAGCAAAGTGTCGGGGAAGAGTTCCATCAGCACGACGGCGTGGTAACGATCTTGATGTACTACCGTCACAGGGCTTCGCCTAAGCACCGCTACAAATATTATCGAGGACTATGGTGGAAGGGGGCACCGCACACGGCTAAGAATATGATCACGTGGATCAACTTGTGTGTCTAGGGGTGCTCTCTGCCTCCGTATATAAAGGATCAAAGGGGGGGTGCGGCCGGCCAGGAGAGGGCGCGCCAGGAGGAGTCCTACTCCCTCTGGGAGTAGGATTCCCCCCATTTCCTAGTTGGAATAGGATTCGGGAGGGGGGAAAGAGGAGAGAGAGAAGGAAGGGGGGCGCCGGCCCCCTCTCCTTGTCCTATTCGGACTAGGGGGGCAGGGGCGCGCGGCCCAGCCCTGGCCACCTCTCCTCTCTTCCACTAAAGCCCACTAAGGCCCATATACCTCCCGGGGGGTTCCGGTAACCTCCCGGTACTCCGGTAAAATCCCGATTTCACCCGGAACACTTCCGATATCCAAATATAGGCTTCCAATATATCAATCTTTATGTCTCGACCATGTCGAGACTCCTCGTCATGTTTATGATCACATCCGGGACTCCGAACAAACTTCGGTACATCAAAATGCATAAACTCATAATATAACTGTCATCGAAACCTTAAGCGTGCGGACCCTACGGGTTCGAGAACAATGTAGACATGACCGAGATACGTCTCCGGTCAATAACCAATAGCGGAACCTGGATGCTCATATTGGCTACTACATATTCTATGAAGATCTTTTATCGGTCAGACCGCATAACAACATACGTTGTTCCCTTTGTCATCGGTATGTTACTTGCCCGAGATTCGATCGTCGGTATCTCAATACCTAGTTCAATCTCATTACCGGCAAGTCTCTTTACTCGTTCCGTAATACATCATCTCACAACTAACTCATTAGTTGCAATGCTTGCAAGGCTTATGTGATGTGCATTACCGAGAGGGCCCAGAGATACCTCTCCGACAATCGGAGTGACAAATCCTAATCTCGAAATACGCCAACCCAACATGTACCTTTGGAAACACCTGTAGAGCATCTTTATAATCACCCAGTTATGTTGTGACGTTTGGTAGCACACAAAGTGTTCCTCCGGCAAACGGGAGTTGCATAATCTCATAGTCATAGGAACATGTATAAGTCATGAAGAAAGCAATAGCAACATACTAAACGATCGGGTGCTAAGCTAATGGAATGGGTCATGTCAATCAGATCATTCACCTAATGATGTGATCCCGTTAATCAAATAACAACTCTTTGTCCATGATTAGGAAACATAACCATCTTTGATTAACGAGCTAGTCTAGTAGAGGCATACTAGTGGCACTCTGTTTGTCTATGTATTCACACATGTATTATGTTTCCGGTTAATACAATTCTAGCATGAATAATAAACATTTATCATGATATAAGGAAATAAATAATAACTTTATTATTGCCTCTAGGGCATATTTCCTTCAGTCTCCCACTTGCACTAGAGTCAATAATCTAGATTACACTGTAATGATTCTAACACCCATGGAGCCTTGGTGCTGATCATGTTTTGCTCGTGGAAGAGGCTTAGTCAACAGGTCTGCTACATTCAGATCCATATGTATCTTGCAAATCTCTATGTCTCCCACCTGGACTAGATCCCGGATGGAATTGAAGCGTCTCTTGATGTGCTTGGTTCTCTTATGAAATCTGGATTCCTTTGCCAAGGCAATTGCACCAGTATTGTCACAAAAGATTTTCATTGGACCCGATGCACTAGGTATGACACCTAGATCGGATATGAACTCCTTCATCCAGACTCCTTCATTTGCTGCTTCTGAAGCAGCTATGTATTCCGCTTCACACGTAGATCCCGCTACGACACTTTGTTTAGAACTGCACCAACTGACAGCTCCACCATTTAATGTAAATACGTATCCGGTTTGCGATTTAGAATCGTCCGGATCAGTGTGAAAGCTCGCATCGACGTAACCACTTACGATTAGCTCTTTGTCACCTCCATAAACGAGAAACATATCCTTAGTCCTTTTCAGGTATTTCAGGATGTTCTTGACCGCTGTCCAGTGATCCACTCCTGGATTACTTTGGTACCTCCCTACTAGACTTATAGCAAGGCACACATCAGGTCTGGTACACAGCATTGCATACATGATAGAGCCTATGGCTGAAGCATAGGGAACATCTTTCATTTTCTCTCTATCTTCTGCAGTGGTCGGGCATTGAGTCTGACTCAACTTCACACCTTGTAACACAGGCAAGAACCCTTTCTTTGCTTGATCCATTTTGAACTTCTTCAAAACTTTGTCAAGGTATGTGCTTTGTGAAAGTCCAATTAAGCGTCTTGATCTATCTCTATAGATCTTAATGCCTAATATGTAAGCAGCTTCACCGAGGTCTTTCATTGAAAAACTCTTATTCAAGTATCCCTTTATGCTATCCAGAAATTCTATATCATTTCCAATTAGTAATATGCCATCCACATATAATATCAGAAATGCTACAGAGCTCCCACTCACTTTCTTGTAAATACAGGCTTCTCCAAAAGTCCGTATAAAACCAAATGCTTTGATCACACTATCAAAGCGTTTATTCCAACTCCGAGAGGCTTGCACCCGTCCATAAATGGATCGCTGGAGCTTGCACACTTTGTTAGCTCCCTTTGGATCGACAAAACCTTCTGGTTGCATCATATACAACTCTTCTTCCAGAAATCCATTCAGGAATGCAATTTTGACATCCATCTGCCAAATTTTATAATCATAAAATGCGGCAATTGCTAACATGATTCGGACAGACTTAAGCATCGCTACGGGTGAGAAGGTCTCATCGTAGTCAATCCCTTGAACTTGCCGAAAACCTTTTGCGACAAGTCGAGCTTTGTAGACAGTAATATTACCGTCAGTGTCAGTCTTCTTCTTGAAGATCCATTTATTCTCAATTGCTTGCCGATCATTGGGCAAGTCAACCAAAGTCCATACTTTGTTCTGATACATGGATCCCATCTCAGATTTCATGGCTTCAAGCCATTTTGCGGAATCTGGGCTCACCATCGCTTCTTCATAGTTCGTAGGTTCATCATGATCTAGTAGCATGACTTCCAGAATAGGATTACCGTACCACTCTGGCGCGGATCTCACTCTGGTTGATCTACGAGGTTCAGTAGTATCTTGTTCTGAAGTTTCATGATCATTATCATTAGCTTCTTCACTAATTGGTGTAGGTGTCACAGAAACAGGTTTCTGTGATGTACTACTTTCCAATAAGGGAGTAGGTACAGTTACCTCGTCAAGTTCTACTTTCCTCCCACTCACTTCTTTCGAGAGAAACTCCTTCTCCAGAAAGTTTCCGAATTTAGCAACAAAAGTCTTGCCTTCGGATCTGTGATAGAAGGTGTATCCAATAGTTTCCTTTGGATATCCTATGAAGACACATTTCTCCGATTTGGGTTCGAGCTTATCAGGTTGAAGCTTTTTCACATAAGCATCGCAGCCCCAAACTTTCAGAAACGACAACTTTGGTTTCTTGCCAAACCACAGTTCATAAGGCGTCGTCTCAACGGATTTTGATGGTGCCCTATTTAACGTGAATGCGGCCGTCTCTAGAGCGTATCCCCAAAACGATAGCGGTAAATCAGTAAGAGACATCATAGATCATACCATATCTAGTAAAGTACGATTATGACGTTCAGACACACCATTACGCTGTGGTGTTCCGGGTGGCGTGAGTTGCGAAACTATTCCACATTGTTTCAAATGTACACCAAACTCGTAACTCAAATATTCTCCTCCACGATCAGATCGTAGGAATTTTATTTTCTTGTTACGATGATTTTCAACTTCACTTTGAAATTATTTGAACTTTTCAAATGTTTCAGACTTGTGTTTCATTAAGTAGATATACCCATATCTGCTTAAGTCATCTGTGAAGGTGAGAAAATAACGATATCCGCCACGAGCCTCAACATTCATCGGACCACATACATCTGTATGTATGATTTCTAACAAATCTATTGCTCTCTCCATAGTACCGGAGAACGGTGTTTTTGTCATCTTACCCATAAGGCACGGTTCGCAAGTACCAAGTGATTCATAATCAAGTGGTTCCAAAAGCCCATCAGTATGGAGTTTCTTCATGTGCTTTATACCGATATGACCTAAACGGCAGTGCCACAAATAAGTTGCACTATCATTATCAACTCTGCATCTTTTGGTTTCAACACTATGAATATGTGTGTCACTACTATCGAGATTTAATAAAAATAGACGACTCTTTAAGGGTGCATGACCATAAAAGATATTACTCATGTAAATAGAACAACCATTATTCTCCGATTTAAATGAATAACCGTCTCGCATCAAACAAGATCCATATATAATGTTCATGCTTAACGCTGGCACCAAATAACAATTATTTAGGTCTAATATTAATCCCGAAGGTAGATGTAGAGGTAGCGTGCCGACTGCGATCACATCGACTTTGGAACCATTTCCCACGCGCATCGTCACCTCGTCCTTAGCCAATCTTCGCTTAATCCGTAGTCCCTGTTTCGAGTTGCAAATATTAGCAACAGAACCAGTATCAAATACCCAGGTGCTACTGCGAGCATTAGTAAGGTACACATCAATAACATGTATATCACATATACCTTTGTTCACCTTGCCATCCTTCCTAACCGCCAAATACTTGAGGCAGTTCCGCTTCTAGTGACCAGTCTGCTTGCAGTAGAAGCACTCAGTTTCAGGCTTAGGTCCAGGTTTGGGTTTCTTCTCTTGAGCAGCAACTTGCTTGCTGTTCTTTTTGAAGTTCCCCTTCTTCTTCCCTTTGCCCTTTTTCTTGAAACTAGTGGTCTTGTTGACCATCAACACCTGATGCTCCTTCTTGATTTCTACCTCTGCTGCTTTCAGCATTGCGAAGAGCTCGGGAATAGTCTTATTCATCCCTTGCATATTATAGTTCATCACGAAGCTCTTGTAGCTTGGTGGCAGTGATTGGAGAATTCTGTCAATGACGCAATCATCTGGAAGATTAACTCCCAATTGAATCAAGTGATTATTATACCCAGACATTTTGAGTATATGTTCACTGACAGAACTGTTCTCCTCCATCTTGCAGCTATAGAACTTATTGGAGACTTCATATCTCTCAATCCGGGCATTTGCTTGAAATATTAACTTCAACTCCTGGAACATCGCATATGCTCCATGACATTCAAAACGTCGTTGAAGTCCCGATTCTAAGCCGTAAAGCATGGCACACTGAACTATCGAGTAGTCATCAGCTTTGCTCTGCCAGACGTTCATAACATCTGGTGTTGCTCCAGCAGCAGGCCTGGCACCCAGCGGTGCTTCCAGGACGTAATTCTTCTGTGCAGCAATGAGGATAATCCTCAAGTTACGGACCCAGTCCGTGTAATTGCTACCATCATCTTTCAACTTTGCTTTCTCAAGGAAAGCATTAAAATTCAACGGAACAATAGCACGGGCCATCTATCTACAATCAAACATGAATAAGCAAGATACTATCAGGTACTAAGTTCATGATAAATTTAGGTTCAATTAATCATATTACTTAAAGAACTCCCACTTAGATAGACATCCCTCTAATCCTCTAAGTGATTACGTGATCCAAATCAACTAAACCATGTCCGATCATCACGTGAGATGGAGTAGTTTAATTGGTGAACATCACTATGTTGATCATATCTACTATATGATTCACGCTCGACCTTTCGGTATCCGTGTTCCGAGGCCACATCTGTATATGCTTGGCTCGTCAAGTATAACCTGAGTATTCCGCGTGTGCAGCTGTTTTGCACCCGTTGTATTTGAACGTAGAGCCTATCACACCCGATCATCACGTGGTGTCTCAGTACGAAGTACTTTTGCAACGGTGCATACTCAGGGAGAACACTTCTTGATAATTAGTGAGAGATCATCTCATAATGCTACCGTCAATCAAAGCAAGATAAGATGCATAAAAGATAAACATCACATGCAATCAATATAAGTGATATGATATGGCCATCATCATCTTGTGCTTGTGATCTCCATCTTCGAAGCACCGTCGTGATCACCATCGTCACCGGCACGACACCTTGATCTCCATCGTAGCATCGTTGTCGTCTCGCCAATCTTATGCTTCCACGACTATCGCTACCGCTTAGTGATAAAGTAAAGCATTACAGCGCGATTGCATTGCATACAATAAAGCGACAACCATATGGCTCCTGCCAGTTGCCGATAACTCAGTTACAAAACATGATCATCTCATAAAATAAAATTTAGCATCATGTCTTGACCATATCACATCACAACATGCCCTGCAAAAACAAGTTAGACGTCCTCTACTTTGTTGTTGCATGTTTTACGTGGCTGCTACGGGCTTAAGCAAGAACCAATCTTACCTACGCATCAAAACCACAATGATAGTTTGTCAAGTTGGTGCTGTTTTAACCTTCGCAAGGATCGGGCGTAGCCACACTTGGTTCAACTAAAGTTGGAGAAACTGTCACCCGCTAGCCACCTTTGTGCAAAGCACGTCGGGAGAACCGGTATCGCGTAAGCGTACGCGTAATGTCGGTTCGGGCCGCTTCGTCCAACAATACCGCCGAACCAAAGTATGACATGCTGGTAAGCAGTATGACTTATATCTCCCACAACTCACTTGTGTTCTACTCGTGCATATAACATCAACATATAAAACCTAGGCTCGGATGCCACTGTCGGGGAACGTAGTAATTTCAAAAAATTTCCTATTGCAAGATCATGGTGATGCATAGCAACGAGAGGGGAGAGTGTGATCTACGTACCCTTGTAGATCGACAATGGAAGCGTTAGCACAACGTGGTTGATGTAGTCGTACGTCTTCATGGCCCGACCGATCAAGCACCGAAACTACGACACCTCCGAGTTCTAGCACACGTTCAGCTCGATGACGATCCCCAGACTCCGATCCAGCAAAGTGTCGGGGAAGAGTTCCATCAGCACGACGGCGTGGTGACAATCTTGATGTACTACCATCGCAGGGCTTCGCCTAAGCACCGCTACAATATTATCGAGGACTATGGTGGAAGGGGGCACCGCACACGGCTAAGAATATGATCACGTGGATCAACTTGTGTGTCCAGGGGTGCTCTCTGCCTCCGTATATAAAGGATCAAAGGGGGGGGGGTGCGGCCGGCCAGGAGAGGGCGCACCAGGAGGAGTCCTACTCCCTCCGTGAGTAGGATTCCCCCCCCCCTTCCTAGTTGGAATAGGATTCGGGAGGGGGAAAGAGGAGAGAGAGAAGGAAGGGGGGCGCCGGCCCCCTCTCCTTGTCCTATTCGGACTAGGGGGGAGGGGCGCGCGGCCCAGCCCTGGCCACCTCTCCTCTCTTCCACTAAAGCCCACTAAGGCCCATATACCTCCCGGGGGGTTCCGGTAACCTCCCGGTACTCCGGTAAAATCCCGATTTCACCCGGAACACTTCCGATATCCAAATATAGGCTTCCAATATATCAATCTTTATGTCTCGACCATGTCGAGACTCCTCGTCATGTCCGTGATCACATCCGGGACTCCGAACAAACTTCGGTACATCAAAATGCATAAACTCATAATATAACTGTCATCGAAACCTTAAGCGTGCGGACCCTACGGGTTCGAGAACAATGTAGACATGACCGAGACACGTCTCCAGTTAATAACAAATAGCGGAACCTGGATGCTCATATTGGCTCCTACATATTCTACGAAGATCTTTTATCGGTCAGACCGCATAACAACATACGTTGTTCCCTTTGTCATCGGTATGTTACTTGCCCGAGATTCGATCGTCGGTATCTCAATACCTAGTTCAATCTCGTTACCGGCAAGTCTCTTTACTTGTTCCGTAATACATCATCTCACAACTAACTCATTAGTTGCAATGCTTGCAAGGCTTATGTGATGTGCATTACTGAGAGGGCCCGGAGATACCTCTCCGACAATCAGAGTGACAAATCCTAATCTCGAAATACGCCAACCCAACATGTACCTTTGGAGACACCTGTAGAGCACGTTTATAATCACCCAGTTACGTTGTGACGTTTGGTAGCACACAAAGTGTTCCTCCGGCAAACGGGAGTTGCATAATCTCATAGTCATAGGAACATGTATAAGTCATGAAGAAAGCAATAGCAACATACTAAACGATCGGGTGCTAAGCTAATGGAATGGGTCATGTCAATCAGATCATTCACCTAATGATGTGATCCCGTTAATCAAATAACAACTCTTTGTCCATGATTAGGAAACATAACCATCTTGGATTAACGAGCTAGTCTAGTAGAGGCATACTAGTGACACTCTGTTTGTCTATGTATTCACACATGTATTATGTTTCCGGTTAATACAATTCTAGCATGAATAATAAACATTTATCATGATATAAGGAAATAAATAATAACTTTATTATTGCCTCTAGGGCATATTTCCTTCAGCTGCTGCCCTCTTCTCTGAAGAAAAACAATAGCAGCAGGGGTTGTAGAGGACGGCGGCAGGGGTCCTGGACTTGGCAGCGGGGAGCTCCATCGTCGAAGGGAAACGGCAGGACGGCGGCGGATCTCCAAGTTCCGTGGCGGCCATGGCGGCAGGGGACTTCGCGCGGGCGAGGTGGACTTGGGGCTCCGGCGGGAGGAACTTGAGGCGCAGGGCGAGGTGAACGGCGGCAGGAGGCGGCTGGATCCGTGCATGGAGGTCGTCGGCTCTCATTCCCTGCCGGGTCGAAGTGGAGGCAGGCCAGCGGACTTGGCGCTCTAGGCGGGTCAGCGAGGAGGTGCTGCAAAGAGGTCTCGGGCGCCATGGCAGTTCCTGTTGACGAATAGAGACAAGGGAGCGATGAAGAGAGAGGGGAAAGCACGAGGAAGGAGGAAGGGGCGCAGGTGAAGGCACAGAGGAGCTCCACTCCTCTGGATCAAAGAGGGAGGAGGAGTCTCTCGATCGAGGCAGTGGGGTTCTCTGGTGGCTTTGAATCGAAGAGCTTGGGATCGAGGCTGCAACGATTTGGGCGGCGCACAGAACAAGGGAGGTGGTCGGAGATCTGGTTGGTGGGAGGGGATCCCAAGTAAGACATGAAAGAGGTGGTTGGCTCGCGGCGGCGGGATGGGAATGGGTGTATTGGACCGGTAGGGGCTAGGGTTTAGAATGATATTTATATCAGATGAATTTAGGTTAGGGGCTAACTCGTCCCTCCGATCAAAATCGGACGATCGCGAATAAAATAGCCAGGGAGTCCAAATAACAAAACAGAGACGTTTTGTAGATGTTTGGGGATGATCCGGACACAATGGTGACGACTGCTCGGGTCGGGTCCGGGACAACTTCCGGACGCGCGCGAGGGGTTCGGTGCACTGTGTAGAGAGGGTTTCGGGGCGTGGCGGTTGACAGCGGACTGTGCAGAAAGCTTTGGGTTGAGAGAAGAGAAGAGAGATGCAGCCCGGCAACTGTTTCCGGAGACCGAAAACGTCCGACATTAGACCAGCTACTATTGCTGCTATATTTATCCGTTGGGGCGTCAAACGGACTCCGAACGCGATGAAACTTGGCAGGCGGCCTACCTACAACAAAACAACACCGCACGCCAACTTTCATCCCATTCCGAGAACATTTTCCGGCCACTTATAAAATACTATTTCGGACGTGCCTCGGGCGCGTGCAAGTGTGTCTGGGCTCAGAACGGACAACGGAAGGAACGAGGAGACCGGGACGGATGCAAGTTTTGAAAACATGATGATGCAATGCGGATGATGACATGGCAAGATGCAACACGCAAGCAAATGACAAGGCAACAACAGCGAATAACTGGAGGACACCTGGCACATCAGTCTCGGGGCGTCACAAAGTACCTGAACATCGGAGTACCAAGCTTCACCGGGACCTACAACGCCACTTTACCCGAAGAGGAGCGCTGGATGATTCAAGTTCAAGTTCCAGGAAGGACGTTCGCGCCAGTCACCGAGCCCATAGAGTTTTCCTTTGATGCACCAACCTGGAGTCTAGAAAAGAGCATGGCAGCCCACATCACCATGGGACGTATTGGAGAAGTTTACCGCAATGATCTCAATGATACTATCTACCAGATTTGTGGGCGTCGAGATGAGCAATGGGAGATGATCAGCACCAGGAAGGATAGATCAATCGCAGCTTTTATCCAGGAGTTAAACCAGCACATTCGACGTCAAGAGCACCAGATGTGCGCAGGCATGATAGATCTGGAGAAGGCGATGACAAGAATCACAGAGCTAGATGAAGAACTCAAGGCTACACGTGAAGATTATGAGGAGGAAATAGTCGTACTAGTGGAGAAGAATGACGACCTGATTAAGAAGATCGGAATATTCATGGGAGACCCCACACCAGTAGAAGAAGACGAAGAACCCAAGGAGATTCGCCCGGAAGACTACATCATTATCGGCGACACCGACTCTGACCTGAGCGATGATGACTATGAAGACGAAGCTAGAGCAGATATCATGGAGTCTGCAACCAAGGAATATTTCTAGTAGACCACCACATCAGTAGTAGTATTCCACCATGTAAATAGAGTAGTTCGAGCACTTTTGCGATAGTTAGACCGATTGTATGACTTGATTGATTGATTGAGTGAAATGTTTGTGTTTGTCTCATGTGCATATGGGTAGTGTTTTCTCATTAGACCTCATTCTATTCTAATCTCTCCCCTCTAAACCCATCAGATGCCTCTGAGACGTGACAATGGATTTGCATTTCCACCGGAGCTCACTCAGTTGATCCAGCAGCATAATGCGTTGATGCAGTTGCTTGTCCAGAATCAGAATCAGGGGCACAACAACAACAACAACCCACCACCACCACCTGTTGATCACTTAACCCGTTTCCTTAGACTGAATCCGCCGGTGTTCTCCAGTAGCACCGAGCCTATAGTAGCAGATGATTGGCTACGCAAGATTGGAAGGGAGTTAACCACTACAGGATGTACTGACGCTGAGAAGGTGCATTTTGCCGCACATCAATTGGATGGACCAGCAGCATCATGGTGGGAGAATTACACTGTCACCTACCCTATAGCCACGGTGACATGGGACCAATTTCAGCAGGCTTTCCGTACAGCCCATGTTTCAACAAGAGCTATGGCCATGAAGAAGCGTGAGTTTCGCAACTTGCGCCAAGGAGGACGGACAGTTGGCCAATACGTGGATGACTTAGTAAGTTAGCACGTTATGCCCCGGATGACGTTGCTACGGATGCAGCTAAGCAGGAGAAGTTTCTGGAAGGACTGAATGATGAGTTGAGTATGCAGTTGATGGTAGCAACTTTCAACAACTATCAGGAGTTGGTAGATCGTGCTATTATGATTAAAGGGAAGCAACAATAGATTGAGAACCGCAAGAGGAAGTATGGACAAGGGAAATACAATTCAGGAGCTCAGCAGAAGCCACGTTTTACCCCGAAAACGGGAGGACATTTTCAGCATACCCATGGAGGAGGGAGTTCGCATAATCATAATGGCCCCAAGAATGGTAATGGGAATGTGGGGAGCAATGGTCAGAATCGTACCAACCCATCAACCCCAGCCAAGAGAGATCTAAGCTAAGTCACTTGTTATAAGTGTCAGAAGACCGGACATTATGCCAAAGAATGTCCTGAAGCCCAGAATGGAAATGGCAATGGAAGCTCTGGGAAGAAGCTGAACCCTTTCAACAGGGGACAGGTGAACCACGTTAACGTGGAGGAGGTTGAAGCCCAGCCAGATGCAGTAATAGGTAAGTTTTTGGTTAAGTCATTTACTGCAATCGTTCTTTTTGATACTGGTGCATTGCATTCATACATATCAAGGGGATTCATGGATAAGTATAAACTACCCACCAAGGTTCTTAGAACACCTATATTAGTAAGCTCACCAGGAGCGGAGTATATGGCCAGTAAAGGATGTTTTCATGTGCCATTGAGTATAGGTAGGCATGTGTTTCCCTCGGATTTAATCATTTTGGAATCACAAGGTTTGGATGTAATTCTAGGTATGGATTGGCTACCGATGTATGGAGGTAACATCGATTGCGCCAGTAAGTCGATTTTGCTTACCACCCCAGAGGGAAGAAGGATCAAGTATGTATCACGGCATGTGCCGAATAGGACTCAAGTAAATTCCTTATCATGAGTTGTACAGGAGGAGGTACCGGTGGTAAAGGATTTTCCGGATGTATTTCCAGAAGAGTCGTCACGCATGCCACCGGATAGAGACATTGAGTTTTTGATTGAGCTTTTGCCAGGCACAGGACCAATATCTAAGAGACCGTATAGAATGCCTGCAAAGGATTAGGAGGAGATTAAGAAGCAGATTAAGGAGTTATTGGATAAGGGATATATTCGCCCAAGTTCGTCACCTTGGGGATCACCAGTACTTCTAGTGGAAAAGAAGGGTGGATTGTTAAGGATGGTTGTGGATTATCGAGGATTGAATGAAGTGACGATCAAGAATAAGTACCCACTGCCGATGATCAATGATTTGTTTGACCAATTGCAAGGAGCTAAGGTATTTTCCAAGATCGATTTGCGATCAGGATACCACCAGTTGAAGATTCGAGAGCACGACATACCTAAGACAGCTTTTACCACAAGGTATGGGTTGTATGAGTATACCGTTATGTCATTTGGTCTGACTAACGCACCAGCCTATTTTATGAACATGATGAACAAAGTGTTTATGGAGTTTTTGGATAAGTTCGTCGTAGTGTTCATTGATGATATACTGGTTTACTCGAAGAATGAAGAAGAACATAAAGAACATTTGCGTTTGGTACTTGGTAAGCTCAGAGAACATCAGTTATACGCCAAGTTCAGCAAATGTGAGTTTTGGTTGAAGGAAGTGGGATTCCTCGGACATGTTATATCCGGAGAAGGAATAGCTGTAGATCCCACCAAGGTTGTCACTGTGACAAATTGGGAAGCCCCAACTACAGTTGGAGAGATCCGGAGTTTTCTTGGACTTGCAGGATACTACCGGAGGTTCGTTGAAAATTTGAAAATTGCAAAACCTATGACGGAGTTGTTGAAGAAGGATACAAAGTTCAAATGGTCTGAAGAATGTGAGGCCAGTTTCTAGGAGTTGAAGAAACGTTTGGTTACATCGCCGGTGTTGATTCTACCAGATCAACGCAAGGATTATGAAGCATATTGCGACGCTTCACGTCGAGGACTTGGAGCAGTGCTTATGCAGGAGGGAAGAGTTGTTTCATATGCCTCACGACAGCTTAAGCCCCATGAATTGAATTATGCTACACACGACTTGGAGTTAGCAGTCGTAGTGCATGCATTAAAGACGTGGAGACATTTTCACAACGGAAACCACTGTGAGGTGTATGCTACGTCTTGAGCTTGCGTTGGTTTTCCCCGAAGAGGAAGGGATGATGCAGCAGAGTAGCGTAAGTATTTCCCTCAGTTTTTGAGAACCAAGGTATCAATCCAGTAGGAGGCCACGCGCAAGTCCCTCGTACCTACAAAACACAAAGAGCTCAACGCAACCAACGCGATTAGGGGTTGTCAATCCCTTCACGGTCACTTACGGAAGTGAGATCCGATAAATAACATTTTTGGTATTTTTGATATAAAGATGCAAAGTGAAAAGTAAAAGGCAAAGTAAAAACAAAACAAGATTAAAGTGATGGAGATTGATATGATGAGAATAGACCCAGGGGCCATAGGTTTCACTAGTGGCTTCTCTCGAGAGCATAAGTTTTCTACGGTGGGTGAACAAATTACTGTTGAGCAATTGACAGAATTGAGCATAGTTATGAGAATATCTAGGCATGATCATGTATATAGGCATCACATCCGTGACAAGTAGATCGAAACGATTCTGCATCTACTACCATTACTCCACTCATCGACCGCTATCCAGCATGCATCTAGAGTATTAAGTTAAAAACAGAGTAACACTTTAAGCAAGATGACATGATGTAGAGAGAAATTCATGCAATATGAAATAAACCCCATCTTGTTATCCTCGATGGCAACGATACAATACGTGTCTTGCTGCCCCTTCTGTCACTGGGAAAGAACACCGCAAGATCGAACCCAAAGCTAAGCACTTCTCCCATGGCAAGAACTACCAATCTAGTTGGCCAAACCAAACGGATAATTCGAAGAGACTTGCAAAGATAACCAATCATACATAAAAGAATTCAGAGAAGATTCAAATATTGTTCATAGATAGACTTGATCATAAACCCACAATTCATCGGTCTCAACAAACACACCGCAAAAGAAGAAGATTACATCAAATAGATCTCCACAAGAGAGGGGGAGAACATTGTATTGAGATCCAAAAAGAGAGAAGCCATCTAGCTACAAACTATGGACCCGAAGGTCTGAGGTAAACTACTCACACTTCATCGGAGGGGCTATGATGTTGTAGAAGCCCTCCGTGATGACGGCCCTCTCCGGCGGAGCTCCGGAATAGGCCCCAAGATGGGATCTCGTGGATACAGAAAGTTGCGGCGGTGGAATTAGGTTTTTGGCTCCTGTTCTGATTGTTTGGGGGTACGTGGGTATATATAGGAGGAAGGAGTACATCGGTGGAGCACCGAGGGGCCCACGAGGCAGGGGGTGCGCCCTGTAGGGGGGGGGGCTACCCTCGTGACCGCCTCCGGTACTTCTTGGAGTAGGGTCCAAGTCTCTTGGGTCTTATCCGAGAAGAAAATCACGTTCCAAAAAGGATTTTTTCTGTTTGGACTCCGTTTGATATTCTGTTTCTTCGAAACACTGAAATAGGCAAAAAACAACAATTCTGGGCTGGGCCTCCGGTTAATAGGTTAGTCCCAAAAATAATATAAAAGTGGAAAATAAAGCCCAATATAGTCCAAAACAGTAGATAATATAGCATGGAGCAATCAAAAATTATAGATACGTTGGAGACGTATCAGTGTACACGGATCACAAAAGTCTGAAATACATCTTCACGCAGAAGGAGTTGAATCTCAGGCAAAGGTGATGGTTGGAGCTCATCAAGGATTATGATATGAGATTACATTATCATCCCGGAAAGGCTAACGTAGTAGGTGACACATTGAGCCGCAAGAGCCATGTCAACACACTAATAACCGGAGAGTTACCAAAGGAGTTAGCCGAGGATCTTCGTGAGCTATGTTTGGAGATAGTTCCGAGAGGCTATGTAGTAGCATTGGAGATTCAGTCTACTCTGATGGATAAGATCAGAGAAGCTCACAAGACCAACAAGGAGATTGCCACATTAAAGGAGAAGATGAGCAAGGGAAAAGTTAAAGGATTTCGTGAGGATGAACACGATACCTTATGGTTTGAAGACCGCGTTTATGTGCCTAATGACCCGGAGATCAGGAAGCTAATTCTGCAAGAGGCCCATGATTTGCCGTACTCGATTCACCCAGGAAATACCAAGATGTATTTGGATTTGAAAGACACTTTCTGGTGGACCGGAATGAAGAAGGATATTGCAGAGTATGTAGCAGTTTGTGATGTATGTCAGAGAGTAAAGGCAGAGCATCAGAAGCCAGCAGGATTGCTACAGCCATTGCCGATACCCGAATGGAAATGGGATAATCTAGGCATGGATTTTATCACGGGATTACCCAGGACCCGTTCTGGCTATGACTCGATATGGGTTGTAGTCGATCGCTTGACGAAGGTAGCTCATTTCATCCCAGTGAAGACCACTTACACCAGTGCTAAGTTGGCAAAGATATACATGACCAGGATCGTATGTCTGCATGGAGTTCCGAAAAGCATTGTATCAGATAGAGGAACCCAATTTACCTCAAAGTTTTGGAATCAGTTGCACGAAACTTTGGGTACCAGGCTAGAGTTCAGTACAACTTTTCATCCGCAGACCGATGGACAGACCGAGAGAGTCAATCAGATTTTGGAGGATATGCTGAGAGCTTGGCGCTAGATTATGGATCTAGTTGGGATGACAACTTGCCATATGCGGAGTTCTCTTACAACAATAGTTATCAATCCAGTTTGAAGATGGCCCCTTTTGAAGCCTTGTATGGAACAAGGTGCCGAACACCGTTGTCGTGGGACGAAATTGGAGACCGCTAGTTGTTTGGACCAGATTTGATTAAGGAGTCTGAACAGAAGGTGAAATTGATTCGCGATAGGCTCAAGGTAGCCCAGTCCAGGCAGAAGAGCTATGCAGATTCTAAACTGTGACGCCCGGATAATCAAGCTACAGTCACCTCTGCTAATGATGCCACGTCACCTCGATTACTATTGCTAATCTCGCATTAGTTCAAAACCAATTCAAATTCAAATTCAAAATAAAGGCAAACCTCAAAAAATTTCAAATATTAAAACCAAAATGTTCGGGTTGTACCAGTTAATGCATAGGTGATTAGGGTGAAGAAACCACATTTTTATAAAATATTTAAATGCACTAAAGTGAATAAACAGTAGCAAAAACAACTAATTTAATAGCTTTTGAAAAATAAAAATATATTATACTAATTTATTTTGGGTCCAAACTAGGTTTGGCAGTGGCCTATTTTGATGATACTAAGTTAGGTGCTAACTTGGTATTTTAAAGAAACTAAAATAATTAGGAACTAAATAGAAAACAGAAAGGTTTTCAAAGAAAAAGAAAATACACAAGAAAATAAAATTAGCTGGGCAAAGCCCCTGGCCCAACTGGGCCGAAGCTCACCTACACGCTACTTAACCCACCCCACACCCCAGCCCAAAGACAAACAAAAAAACCACCGACACTACAGGAACACCCCCAACCTCTCTCTCCCTCACCCGTTTGGATCGGGGGTGAGCCCGCGCCCGTCGCTCCCACATCGCCGCCCGGCACGCCGGCGCCGCTGCTGCACCATCGTCGCCGGACGCCACCGTCCGTCCTCACCTTCCTCCACCGCGCCGGATCGCCATCCCCTGTCGTCCACCTCGCGACGCCGCCCACCGGCCACCGACCCCGCCGCCTCCCTGCGCTCTCCGCCGAACCCCCCTGTGAGCCCTCCATCGATCCCCCTCTGCCCCGACCGAGTCCACCGCCGTAGGACGTCGTAGCCGTCGCGTCGGAGCTCTGCTCGGTGCGCCCCTGACCGTGTTCCCCTGTCTGTGCGCGCTCGTCGCGCCCGCGCGGACCTCCTCCCGCCGCGGCCCGTGCACCACTGGCCACGCACAGCTGCACCCGGCGTTGCTCGTCGCCCGTTGACCGCGTTCGTGCCTCCCGCCCGGCGGCGCCCACGCCTCCCTGCTCGCGCTAGCTGCCGCGGTGCTTCGACCTCACCGTTGCTGCATGATGCTGCTGCGCCGCTGGCCGCCATCGGCACCCGACAGCGCCTTGCCCTCGCCCGGCAGACCCCGTGTTGCTGCTGCTTGCTATCGCCGCCGCCTGCCCGCCCCGGTTGCCACTGCCCCGCCGCAGCCGTTGGCTCAAGCCGAGGCCGCCAGCGCCCCCCGCCCCTCTGCCACTTCCGCCCGCCGTCGTGGCTCGAGGCCAACGGCGTTTAATCGCCGTCCTAATAGACCGTTAGCACTAATTGCGCTATTAGCCCTCCTGGTGAGCCACTAACACGTGGGGCCACCCTCGCTAATTAATTAGGTGGCTAAATAAACCTCTTTTAATCTATCTGTCATTGACAGTCGGGCCCCACCACTTGTTTAAGATTTAAGATAATTTGTAAAAGGTTAAACTCTGTTAAAACAGGCTCCCTCTATGACGGGTGGGCCCCCTGGTCGGTTTGACTAGTCAACGTCCACAGTTGACTGCTGACTGGCAGTCAACTGGGACCCACTGTCAGCCTCACACACAAATAGCTGGGTACACTCTCTGTGTGCCTGTAGCAATTTGACCTTTTTTTAATTAAAAATAAATAGGAAAATGAATTAAAACTTTAAAAATTAATATAAAATAATCCGTAACTCCGATGGAAAACTTTGTACATGAAAGTTGCTCAGAATGACGAGACGAATCCGGATACGTAGCCTGTTTGTCCGTCACACGCCCCTAGCATAGCAAACATGCAACTTTCCCCCTCCGATTCATTTGTCCGAAAACACGAAACACCGGGGATATTTTCCCGGATGTTTCCCCCCTTCACCGGTATCACCTCATACGGCGTTAGGACACCCCTAGCACCGCGCATTGCCATGTTATGCTTTGTGTTGCTTTGTTTGCTCTGTTATTTATTGTGTTCCCCCTCCATTACTTCTTTCCGGTAGACCCCGAGGCCACTGCCGGTACCCCCGATCGACTACGGTGTTGACGACCCCTACTTGCCAGAGCAACCAGGAAAGCCCCCCCTTTGATCACCAGATATCACCTACTCTTCTCTATACTGCTTGCATTAGAGTAGTGTAGCATGTTGCTGCTTTCCGCTATTCCTATCCTGATGCATAGCCTGTCCTTGCTACTACTATTGTTACCATTACCTGCTATCCTACTGCTTAGTATAGGATGCTAGTGTTCCATCAGTGGCCCTACACTCTTGTCCGTCTGCCATGCTATACTACTGGGCCTTGATCACTTCGGGAGGTGATCACGGGCAAATACTATATACTTTACACAGTTACATTACCTGTGGTACTGTTCGGAGTTGGGGGCTGAAGGGGCAGGTGGCTCCATCCCGGTAGAGGTGGGCCTGGGTTCCTGACGGCCCCCGACTGTTACTTTGTGGCGGAGCGACATGGCAGGTTGAGACCACCTAGGAGAGAGGTGGGCCTGGCCCTGGTCTGTGTTCGCGGATACTTAACACGTTTAACGAGATCTTGGTATTTGATCTGAGTCTGGCTACTGGCCTATACGCACTAACCATCTACGCGGGGACAGTTATGGGCACTCGACGTCGTGGTATCAGCCGAAGCCTTCGTGACGTCAGCGACTGAGTGGCGCGCGCCTTATTGGACCGTAAGCCTGCTCTTGTATTAAGGGGCTAGTTCTGCTTCCGGCCGCGTACGCAACGTGCAGGTGTGCAACGGGCGATGGGCCCAGACCCCTGCGCCATAGGATTTAGACCGGCGTGCTGACCTCTCTGTTGTGCCTAGGTAGGGCTGCGACGTGTTGATCTTCCGAGGCCGGGCATGACCCAGGAAAGTGTGTCCGACCAAATGGGATCGAGCGTGTTGGGATATGTGGTGCACCCCTGCAGGGAAGTTAATCTATTCGAATAGCCGTGATCTTCGGTAACAGGACGACTTGGAGTTGTACCTTGACCTTATGACAACAAGAACCGGATACTTAATAAAACACACCCTTCCAAGTGCCAGATACAACCGGTGATCGCTCTCTCACAGGGCGACGAGGGGAGGATCATCGGTTAGGATTATGCTATGTGATGATACTTGGAGGACTTCAGTCTACTCTCTTCTACATGCTGCAAGACGGGGGCTGCCAGAAGTGTTGTCTTCGAAAGGACTAGCTATCCCCCCTTATCCCGGCTTTCTGCAGTTCAGTCCACATATAATAGCCTTATTCCAGTTGATACCAATGCATACATATGTAGTATAGCTCCTTGCTTGCGAGTACTTTGGATGAGTACTCACGGTTGCTTTCTCCTTCTTTTCCCCCTATCCCTTCTACCTGGTTGTCGCAATCAGATGTTGGAGCCCAGGAGCTAGACGCCACCGTCGACGACGACTACTACTACTCGGGAGGTGCCTACTACTACGTGCAGCCCGCTGACGGCGACCAGGAGTAGTTTAGGAGGATCCCAGGCAGGAGGCCTGCGCCTCTTTCGATCTGTATCCCTGTTTGTGCTAACCTTCTTAAGGCAAAATTGTTTAACTTATGTCTGTACTCAAATATTGTTGCTTCCGCTGACTCGTCTATGATCGAGCTCTTGTATTCGAGCCCTCGAGGCCCCTGGCTTGTAATATGATGCTTGTATGACTTATTTTATTTGTAGAGTTGTGTTGTGATATCTTCCCGTGAGTCCCTGATATTGATCGTACACGTTTGCGTGTATGATTAGTGTACGATTAAATCAGGGGCGTCACATAAACGCAAGGAGATAGTTTACGAAGCCGGAAATAGAGTTTATCTTCGTGTATCTCCACTTCGAGGAGTTAAGCGCTTTGGAGTTAAGGGAAAGTTAGCGCCACATTTCGTGGGACCATACAAAGTTTTGGAACACATGGGAGAAGTTGCTTATAAATTAGAATTACCTGAGGGATTGTCGGGAGTTCACGACGTGTTCCACGTTTCCCAGTTGAAGAAGTGTCATGCAGAAATGGCGGATATACCGCTGAGAGATACAGTGCCGCTGGAAGCGATTCAGTTGGATAGTGATTTGACCTATGATGAGAAACCAGTCAAGATTCTCGAGTATGCCAGCCGAGTCACCCGCAACAAGGTTATCAAGTTTTGCAAAGTTCAGTGGAGCCACCACACCGAGGATGAAGCCACCTGGGAGCGAGAGGAAGATCTGCTGAAGGACCACCCTCACCTATTTTCTAGCCAACCCGAATCTCGAGGGCGAGATTCATCTTAAGGGGGGTAGGTTTGTAACATCCCAAATTCTCAATTTGGAATGTTATACATTAGATCATCACTGCATATCATATTTTATTTTGCTTTTGGCCGGATCCAAAAATTCTACGCAACTCAAGGACCCACGGAGAGAGTTGGGGGTTTCGTTATTTTCATATTTGAGCTTTCTCAAATTTTGAAGATAGGATCATTTGATTTTATTTATTTTATCTTCAATTATTTCCATTATAGAAATATAAGAGAGGGAATAAAATGACTTTCCCAAAATAAAGAAATATTGAGGATTTAATAAAAAAATCAAATAAGATTTTATTTTAGAGTTTTGGCTAGTTTTATTTGAATTTAGGAAAAACTGCACGTTTTTGAAAACTGCATTTCACGGCCAAGAAAATGTTCATCTCGTTCTAAATATTTTCATTTAGGAAGTGAAAATTGATTTTGGCATTTTTAGAATTTTATTTTATTTTCTAGAAATTTTTTTAGTTTCGGCGGAGTTGTTTAAAAAAATGTTCGCGCGCCAGATTGGGCCGAAGGCCCAGCCGAGCCGGGCCAAGCCCGCGCCGCCGCCGTCTCCCGCACCGGCTCAGGACCGGAGTCCCAAGCGAAGCCGCCCCCGCGGCCCGAGTCCGGGAGGAGCACGCCTCCCGAGGCCGACCCCGACCCGGCGCCCCTTCCCCAAGCTGCGCCACCCCCCTCTCATAAATACCCGCCGCCACCACCCCACCCCGCCACCTCGCCCCGCCCCGCCTCCCACAGCCGCTGCTCGCCGCCTCTTGCCGCGCCGCTCGTCGCCGCTTGTCGCGCCCGCTGCCGCCGCCGACGCCCGCGCCGCCCGCCGCCGACGCCGCCCCACCCCGCCGGAGCCCGACGGGGTAGCCGCGCCATTCGCCGCCGGTTTTCCAAAGAAAACCGATCCGGTTTTTTTATTTTATTAGATCGGTTTTATCGGTTCTTTTAGTTAGTGAGCGTTCGCTCGTTCATTCATTTTAACGGACGTGTTCACCGTTTAGTTTCAGATAACGAACGTTCGTTCGTTAATCTGTTCGTCAGTTTTCTCTTTTTCTCGGATTTTCCGCGATTATTTCTGATCGCGATTTCTGATCTGATTTTCGTTTTAGTTTAACTTTTCGCTCGTTTATCGGAATCAGGCGATTCAAGCGCCTAGAGTTTTGTCTCGAAACCCTCTTTCCGTTTAACCAACTCAAACAAATTTTTGCTTCTGTAAAATTTGACTTAGGTCCAGATTAGTAATCGAAGCTTGTTTTCTTTCGCCGTTTGACTTTCGTTGTTTCGTTCGATTTGTTTCTTTTTGCAAACCGGGGTTCTTAAGTTGAACTTTCTGGTTAGATCTCTTATTTGAGTTTTACCTGTGCATTAGATGAGTACTTATTGTTTGCTTGTTTGTTTGTTTGCGTTAGAGTACCCGGAGTGCACCACTTGCTACTTTGAATCTCTAGGTTTCACGGATCATCAGCAAGGCAAGTAACACTTTGATCATACCTCTTACTACCTAGTTTTATTGCATTAGATCAATCCTCAAACAATTGCATGGTTAGGATCTGAATAAAGTGTGGGTTGGGAAGTAGACGAGGCAGCACCTATTACCTATTTTATTGTCAAACCCTAGGAGTTACTTCTACATTTGCTTATGCCATGCTATGCTTGTAGACGTGGATTGGGTTTGAGTGTGTCCATGACAGATGTGAGAATGTTAATTAATGGTACAACTTAAGGTGGCAACTTTAATACACATCTGGGTGGATTGAGGCACCTGGGTATTCCAGTGATTGCCTGTTTTCTTTATGGACCGCCACCCAGGCTCAAAGGGATCATGAGATTATTCATACTAGAAACTTCCGTGTGCAGCCACAAGCTACTATGGGCTCTAGCATAGTTGATTAAGTCGTGAGAACTCTTACAATGGTACACTAGCAGATGTAGGGCAAAATAGGTGTAACGGTCTACCCGATCGTAAGGTACTAGCGCTTCTGAAAGACTATGTCTCGGTCATCCGTTTCTCAAACACCATGTAGTGCGAGAATCCCAACGAAGGAGATCGAGTCTTGTGGGGAAAAGTGTGCAAACCTCTGCAGAGTGTATAAACTAATCATGATTAGCCGTGTCCCCGGTTATGGACGTCTTGAGTATCTAGTACTTGGATTATCATGTGAATCTCATCATGTGACTTTAATTAAATTTTTTAGGTTTTAATGATGATGTTTAATTGGGATTGAGAGGGTGTCTACGCTCTCAATGTTTAACAACTACCATGATAGTTAAATAAAATTTATTCCTTTGCAGTAGGGAAAAATTGGCTTTACGCAAAACTGTAACCATAGAGCTTTCCACTAGCCAAATATGCATGTAGTGATAGTATTATTTTGTTCTTGGTCTACTGTGTTACATTGCCAGCATATTCCATGTGCTGACCCATTTTCGGGCTGCAACATTCATGTTGCAGACTTTTCAGACGATGAGTAAGGAGCCTTAGGTCGTGGTTCTATACTCAGTGATGCCGTTGGAGTTGATGGACTCACTTATCTTCCAAGCCTTCCGCTGTTACCGTTATTAGATGGCCTTAAGCCATATTATTGGTAATAAGTTCTCTTTTGAGACACTCGATGTAATAAGTGTGTGATTGCTACTCTGTTATAAATCCTTCAAGTACTGTGCATGTCAGCATTACTGATCAAGGGATGACACCGATGCACAGAGATCAGACTGTTTGAGGTCTGGTCGCTACATGAATTTTATAACTTATAACTAAGAATTACAATAAAATTAAATATAGTTTGAATAGACTAGATTTTCTACTTATTTCCTCCCAATAATGTGCGGGTTTCATAGTGGAATAATAATTATATGTAACAATAGAATCCTATTCACAAGGTGAAAAAGACTAAAGTGATTGCAAGCCTAAATGCAATAGCACGTCCTTGTCCTCAATTGTCACATCCAAGAATTTTCCCAAGACTTAATGTTAAAAACTAAATAAAAATAAAATTTTCAAAATGGATTGTGATTGCTTGTTATTAGTTAGAATTTAAATAGGAGTTTTTTTATTTTGGACTGAAATGTGGCTCAAATAAAACTTTTGTAATTATTAAGAACACTAAATTGTCATTTAGGGGTTATTTATAAAAACTAGAATTTGAGCTCACATAATGCTTGTGATCTTTGTTAGATATTCTGGGTTGGAAGTAATATTGGTAAACCCCTAGAATTTATTTGGAACCCCAAAGGCATTTGGAAATTAAATTGAACCCTAAAGGAATTTAGGGAATAAATTGATATATCAAAATAGGGTGACAAATTAAATATTTAATTTGGGCATAAAATTATTTTATTAAATGCTAGTTTGAGCCTATGATAAATTTTCCCCAAAATAATTGTAGTGAATTTGTTTTTTTGAATCAATTCAAAAATAAATTCGGTATATTTCATATAAGGCTATAATTTATTTAGCAGGAAATAATCCCCATAGGCCCTAGTTAAATCTTTAATCTTCTATTTGTATTATGAGTCGGCTTAGAGCAAGTTTGATTTGAAATAAATTAGAAATTCAAAACAAAAATCAAAACAAAAAAGAGAAAAAAATAGAAAAAGAAATAAAAGGAAAATGAAAAGGAAAACAGTCTAGCCTACCGGCCCAGCTAGCTCGACCCAACAAAACCTAGCATGCAATGCAGCAGAAATAGCAACGACCCAACCCACCTAAGCCGACTAGCCGTACCGAACGTGGTAAAGTCCGTCGACCACTCCAACTCTGGAGTGGAGGCATGTGATGATTATAGGGAGCGGTGTGCCTGCCGTGCGAGGCAGAGGGCGTGGGAGGCGGAGGCGGCGACACATGCCTTGGACGAGGGAGTCATCCATGCACGGATCCTCCAGGTGCGGCAAATGAGGAGCACACAAGCCCTTGCCCGAGAGCAAAACCAAGGTGGTTTGTGCCATGGTCAGACTACCCCCAAAAGAGGAGAAGGAGGATTGTGACATGTCGGACAACTGCGATGAAGAGCAGATCCGGCTCGATCCATTTTATGTCATTAAAAGTGCGCTATATCGACTAGAGGGGGGTGAATAGGTGACTTTTACAAATTCGTCACTGAGGAAATTCAACTTGAGGAATTTCCTAAGTCACGAACTACTTGCAGCAGAATAAGTACTCGGGTGCATGCATAACACAGAAGCAGCATAGTCATCATGATGAAACAAAACATACACAGAGCACAAGTAGCGTGTAAACAGGATAAGCAGGCTGAAGACAAAGTGACTAAAGAAATAGGATTGAGAAAATTGAGAAAGTCTTCAGTCAAAGTCTTCAAACAATAATGGTCAAGTTCATCAACACATGAATGAGGAAATGAAGGGGTTGAGGAAATAGAACTAGTAGCTTGGTGAAGACGATGATTTGGTAGACCAGTTCCAACTGCTGTGACAGTCGTACGTCTGGCTGGAGCGGTTAGGTATTTAAACCTGAGGACACACAGTCCTCACCACATTCTCCTTGCGCTAAGATCACACAGACCTCGCCCAGTCACTCGATGCAAGTATTCAGGTGACTTCCAAACCTTCACACTACTGGTTATTAACCGGATATGTGTCTCGGTCATGTCTACATAGTTCTCGAACCCGTAGGGTCCGCACGCTTAACGTTCGATGACGAATTGTATTATGAGTTATGTGTTTTGGTGACCGAAGATTGTTCGGAGTCCCAGATGAGATCACTGACATGACGAGGAGTCTCGAAATGGTCGAGAGGTAAAGATTGATATATTGGACGATAGTATTCGGACACCGGAATGGTTTCGGAGTGTTTCAGATATTTATCGGAGTACCGAGGGGTTAGCGGAACCCCCCGGGGAAAGTAATGGGCGAACATGGGCCATAGGGGATAGAGAGGGCAGCCCACAAGGGGTGGCGCCCCACCCCCATGGGCAGTCTGAATTGGACAAGAGGAGGGGGCGCGGCTCCCCTTTCCTTCTCCCTCTCCCTCTCCTTCCCCCTTTCCCCCTCTGAAAGAAGGAAGGGGGTCGACTAGGACTAGGAGTCCAAGTCGGTCCCCACCCCCACTTGGCGCGCCCCTAGGGCCGGCCTCCTCCCTTCTCCTCCTTTATATACAGGGCAGGGGGCACCCCAAAGCACATCAATTGTTCTCTTAGCCGTGTGCGGTACCCCCCTCCATAGTTTACTCCTCCGGTCATATTGTCGTAGTGCTTAGGCGAATCCCTGCGTGAATCACATCACCATCACCGTCACCATGCCATCGTGCTGACGAAACTCTCCCTCGACACTTTGCTGGATCAAGAGTTCAAGGGACGTCATCGAGCTGAACGTGCGCTGAACTCGGAGGTGTCATACGTTCGGTGCTTGATCGGTTGGATCGTGAAGACGATCGACTACATCAACCGCGTTAAGCTAACGCTTCTGCTTTCGATCTACGAGGGTACGTGGACACACTCTCCCCCTCTTGTTGCTATGCATCTCCTAGATAGATCTTGCGTGGTCGTAGGATTTTTTTTGAAATTGCATGCTACGTTCTCCTTCAGTGGCATCCGAGCCAGGTACATGCGTAGATGAAATGCACGAGTAGAACACAAAGAGTTGTGGGCGATCATAGTCATACTACTTACCACAAACGTCTTATTTTGATTCGGCAGTATTGTTGGATGAAGCGGCACGAACCAACCTTACATGACCACGTTCATGAGACCGGTTCCACCGACAGACATGCAACTTGTTTTGCATAAAGGTGGCTGGCGGGTGTCTGTTTCTCCAACTTTAGTTGAATCGAATTTTACTACGGTCGGTCCTTGTTGAAGGTTAAAACATCACACTTGACGAAAAATCGTTGTGGTTTTGATGCATAGGTAAGAACAGTTCTTACTAGAAGCCCGTAGCAGCCACGTAAAACTTGCAACAACAAAGTAGAGGACGTCTAACTTGTTTTTACAAGGCATGTTGTGATGTGATATGGTCAAGACATGATATGATATACGTTATTGTATGAGATGATCATGTTTTGTAAAAGTTATCGGCAACTAGCAGGAGCCTTATGGTTGTCGCTTCATTGTATGAAATGCAATTGCCATGTAATTGCTTTACTTTATCACTATGTGTTAGCGATAGTTGTAGAAGCAATAGTTGCCAAGACGATAATGACACTGCGATGGAGATCAAGGTGTCAAGCCAGTGACGATGGAGATCATGACAGTGCTTTGGAGATGGAGATCAAAGGCACAAGATGATGATGGCCATATCATGTCACATATTTTGATTGCATGTGATGTTTATCTTTTATGCATCTTATTTTGCTTAGTACGGCGGTAGCATTATAAGATGACCCCTCACTAAATTTCAAGGTACAAGTGTTTCCCTGTGTATGCACCGTCGTGACAGTTCGTCGTACCGAGACACCACTTGATGATCGGGTGTGATAAGCTCTACGTTCACATACAACGGGTGCAAGACAATTTTGCACATGCAGAATACTCGGGTTAAACTTGACGAGCCTAGCATGTACAGACATGGCCTTGGAACATTGAGACCGAAAGGTCGAACATGAATCATATAGTAGATATGATCAACATAGAGATGTTCACCATTGAAAACTACTCCATCTCACGTGATGATTGGACATTGTTTAGTTGATATGGATCACGTGATCATTTAGATGACTCGTGGGATGTCAATCTAAGTGGGAGTTCTTAAGTAATATGATTAATTAAACTTAAATCTATCATGAACTTAGTCCTGATAGTTTTTGCATATCTATGTTGTAGATCAATGGCCCGTGCTACCGGTCCCTTGAATTTTAATGCGTTCCTAGAGAAATCTAAGTTGAAAGATGATGGTAGAAACTACACGGACTGGGTGCATCATTTGTGGATTATCCTCATTGCTGCACAGAAGAATTACGTCCTTGATGCACCGCTAGGTGCAAGGCCTACTGCAGGAGCAACTCCGGACGTTATGAACGTCTGGCAAGCTAAATCTGATGACTACTCGATAATTCAGTGTGTCATGCTTTACGGCTTAGAATCGGGACTTCAAAGACGTTTTGAACGTCATGGAGCATATGAGATGTTCCAGAAGTTGAAGTTAATATTTCAAGCAAATGCCCGAGTTGAGAGATATGAAGTCTCCAACAAGTTAATATTTCAAGAAAATCCTAATATGCTTGTTATGCAAGATTAATAATAAAAGTTCTTTTATGAGTGTGTTGAATACTATGATAAGTTTGATACTTGATAATTGTTTTGAGATATGGAGATGGTGATATTAAAGTCATGCTAGATTGAGTAGTTGTGAATTTGAGAAATACTTGTGTTGAAGCTTGTGATTGCCGTAGCATGCACGTATGGTGAACCGTTATGTGATGAAGTCGGAGCATGATTTATTTATTGATTGTCTTCCTTATAAGTGGCGGTCGGGGACGAGCGATGGTCTTTTCCTACCAATCTATCCCCCTAGGAGCATGCGCGTAGTACTTTCTTTCGATAACTAATAGATTTTTGCAATAAGTATGTGAGTTCTTTATGACTAATGATGAGTCCATGGATTATACGCACTCTCACCCTTCCACCATTGCTAGCCTCTCTAGTACCGCGCAACTTTCGCCGGTACCATAAACCCACCATATACCTTCCTCAAAACAGCCACCATACCTACCTATTATGGCATTTCCATAGCCATTCCGAGATATATTGCCATGCAACTTTCCACCGTTCCTCTTATTATGACACGCTCCATCATTGTCATACTGCTTTGCATGATCATGTAGTTGACATAGTATTTGTGGCAAAGCCACCATTCATAATTCTTTCATACATGTCACTCATGAGTCATTGCACATCCCGGTACACCGCCGGAGTCATTCATATAGAGTCATATTTTGTTCTAAGAACTGAGTTGTAATTCTTGAGTTGTAAGTAAATAAAAGTGTGATGATCATCATTATTAGAGCATTGTCCCAGTGAGGAAAGGATGATGGAGACTATGATTCCCCCACAAGTCGGGATGAGACTCCGGACGAAAATAAATAAATAAAGAGGCCAAAGAAGCCCAAATAAAAAATAAAAAAAGAGGCCATAAAAAAGAGAGAAAAGGCCCAAATAAAATAAAAAATGAGAGAAAAAGAGAGAAGGGGCAATGCTACTATCCTTTAACCACACTTGTGCTTCAAAGTAGCACCTTGATCTTCATGATAGAGAGTCTCCTATGTTGTCACTTTCATATACTAGTGGGAATCTTTCATTATAGAACTTGGCTTGTATATTCCAATGATGGGCTTCCTCAAAATTCCCTAGGTCTTTGTGAGCAAGCGAGTTGGATGCACACCCACTAAGTTCTTTTTGTTGAGCTTTCATATACTTATAGCTCTAGTGCATCCGTTGCATGGCAATCCCTACTCACTCACATTGATATCTATTGATGGGCATCTCCATAGCCCGTTGATACACCTAGTTGATGTGAGACTATCTTCTCCTTTTTGTCTTCTCACAACCACCATTCTATTCCACCTATAGTGCTATGTCCATGGCTCACGCTCATCTATTGCATGAAGATTGAAAAAGTTTGAGAACACCAAAAGTATGAAACAATTGCTTGGCTTGTCATTGGGGTTGTGCATGATTTAAATACTTTGTGTGGTGAAGATGGAGCATAGCCATACTATATAATTTTGTAGGGATAGCTTTCTTTGGCCATGTTATTTTGAGAAGACATGATTACTTGGTTAGTATGCTTGAAGTATTATTATTTTTATGTCAATATTGAACTTTTGTCTTGAATCTTATGGATCTGAATATTCTTGCCACAATAAAGAGAACTACATGGATAAATATGTTAGGTAGCATTCCACATCAAAAATTCTGTTTTTATCATTTACCTACTCGAGGACGAGCAGGAATTAAGCTTGGGGATGTTGATACGTCTCCAACGTATCTATAATTTTTGATTGTTCCATGCTATTATATTATCAACCTTGGATGTTTTATATGCATTTATATGCTATTTTATATGATTTTTGGGACTAACCTATTAACCTAGAGCCCAGTGCCAGTTTCTATTTTTTCCTTGTTTTAGGGTTTCGAAGAAAAGGAATATCAAACGGAGTCCAAACAGAATGAAACCTTCAGAAAAGTTATTTTTAAAAAGAAAGCAATACAGGAGACTTGGAGTGCACGTCAGGGGATCAACGAGGAAGCCACGAGGCAGGGGGCGCGCCCACCCCCTTGGGCGCGCCCTCCATCCTCGTGGGCCCCTCGTGGCTCCCCTGATGTATTTCTTCCACCTGTATATATATATATATTCATATACCCTAAAACTATCGGGGAGCACAATATATCGGGAGTTCTGCCGCCAGAAGCCTCCATAGCCATCGAAAACCAATCTAGACCCGTTCCAGCACCCTGCCGGAGGGGGCAATTCCTCTCCGGTGGCCATCTTCATCATCTCGGTGCTCTCCATGATGAGGAGGGAGTAGTTCTCCCTCGGGGCTGAGGGTATGTACCAGTAGCTATGTGTTTGATCTCTCTCTCTCGTGTTCTTGAGGTGGTACGATCTTGATGTATCGCGAGCTTGGCTATTATAGTTGGATCTTATCATGTTTCTCCCCCTCTACTCTCTTGTAATGGATTGAGTTTTCCCTTTGAAGTTATCTTATCGGATTGAGTCTTTAAAGATTTGAGAACACTTGATGTATGTCTTGCCGTGCGTATCTGTGGTGACAATGGGATATCACATGATTCACTTGATGTATGTTTTGGTGATCAACTTGCGGGTTCCGCACATGAACCTATGCATAGGGGTTGGCACACGTTTTCGTCGTGATTCTCCGGTAGAAACTTTGGGGCACTCTTTGAGGTTCTATGTGTTGGTTGAATAGATGAATCTGAGATTGTGTGATGCATATCGTATAATCATACCCACGGATACTTGAGGTGACATTGGAGTATCTAGGTGACATTAGGGTTTTGGTTGATTTGTGTCTTAAGGTGTTATTCTAGTATGAACTCTAGGGCTGTTTGTGACACTTATAGGAATAGCGCAATGGATTGATTGGAAAGAATAACTTTGAGGTGGTTTCGTACCCTACCATAATCTCTTCGTTTGTTCTCCGCTATTAGTGACTTTGGAGTGACTATTTGTTGCATGTTGAGGGATAGTTATATGATCCAATTATGTTATTATTGTTGAGAGGACTTGCACTAGTGAAAAGTATGAACCCTAGGCCTTGTTTCAACGCATTGCCATACCGTTTACGCTCACTTTTATCATTAGTTACCTTGTTGTTTTTATATTTTCATATTACAAAAACCTTTATCTATTATCCATATACCACTTGTATCACCATCTCTTCGCCGAACTAGTGCACCTATAAAAGTTACCATTGTATTGGGTGTGTTGGGGACACAAGAGACTCTTTGTTTTTTGGTTGCAGGGTTGCTTGAGAGAGACCATCTTCATCCTACGCCTCCCACGGATTGATAAACCTTAGGTCATCCACTTGAGGGAAATTTGCTACTGTCCTACAAACCTCTGCACTTGGAGGCCCAACAACGTCTACAAGAAGAAGGTTGTGTAGTAGACATCACCCCTTTTGCTACTCCGGAATAGGAAAAAGGAGAGGGGAATCCTACTAGGACTAGGGAGTCCTAGAAGGACTCCCCACACTTGGCGCGCCCTTAGGGGGGCGGCCTCCTCCCCCCCTTCATATACGGAGGTGGGGGCACCCCAAAAGACACAACAAGTCTTCTCTTAGCCATGTGCGGTGCCCCCTCCACAGTTACACACCTCGGTCATATCGTCGTAGTGCTTAGGCGAAGCCCTGCGCCGGTAACTTCATCATCACTATCACCACGCCATCATCCTGACAGAACTCTCCCTCGTCCTCAACTGGATCAAAAGCTCGAGGGATGTTGTGGAGCTGAACGTGTGCTGAACACGGAGGTGCCGTACGTTCGGTACTAGGATCGGTTGAATCGCGAAGACGTTCCACTACATCAACCACGTTACTAAACGTTTCCGCTTTGGGTCTACGAGGGTACGTGGACACACTCTCCCCTCACGTTGCTATGCATCTCCTAGATAGATCTTACGTGATCATATGATTTTTTTTGAAATACTGCGTTCCCCAACAGTGGCATCCGAGCCAGATCTATGTGTAGATGTTATATGAACGAGTAGGACACAAAGAATTGTGGGCGATAAAAGTCATACTGCTTACCAGCAACATCTTACTTTTATTCGGTGGTATTGTTCGATGAAGCGGCCCGGACCGACATTAAATGACCACGTTCATGAGATGGGTTCTAAGGTTGGAAAAAGCGGTAGGCGTAAGCGAGGCGGTTGGCCTTCGCCTAGTGCCTAGGCGGAGCCTAAGCGCCCTAGGCGCGGCCTAGGCGGTAATATAGTTTTTACTCGTGGTGTATTTGTGATTATTATATGTGTGTTGATATTAGTTTAGGGCACATAAATAAGTTAATTACCGTCTACTGCCATTGGAATATAACCCGTTTGGCATATCAGTACAGTATGTTGCATGATTTCTTACTTGGGTAGGCAATTCCTTACTTGCCCTGCCTAGACCTCCATTTATGCCCTAGGCGAGGCGTTTGGCCATTGCCTAGCACCTAGGCGTGCCTAAGCGCCTCCTAGGCACTGCCTTTTCCAACAGAACTGACGTGCTTTGCACCCAGGTGGCTGGCGGGTGTCTGTTTCTCCAACTTTAATTGAATCGAGTTTGACTATGCCCAGTCCTTGTTGAAGGTTAAAACAGCACACTTGACAAAAAATCGTTGTGGTTTTTGATGCGTAGGTAAGAGCGGTTCTTGCTAGAAGCCCGTGGCAGCCACATAAAACTCGCAACAACAAAGTAGAGGACATCTAACTTGTTTTTGCAGGGCATGTTGTGATGTGATATGGTCAAGACGTGATGAGATATAAATTGTTGTATGAGATGATCATGTTTTGTAAAAGTTATCGGCAACTGGCAGGAGCCTTATGGTTGTCGCTTTATTGTATGAAATGCAATCGCCATGTAATTGCTTTACTTTATCACTAAGCGGTAGAGATAGTCGTAGAAGCAATAGTTGGCGAGACGACAACGATGCTATGATGGAGATCAAGGTGTCAAGCCGGTGACGATGGCGATCATGACGGTGCTTTGGAGATGGAGATCAAAAGGCACAAGATGATGATGGCCATATCATATCACTTATTTTGATTGCATGTGATCTTTATCCTTTATGCATCTTATTTTGCTTAGTACGGGGGTAGCATTATAAGATGACCCCTCACTAAATTTCAAGGTATAAGTGTTCTCCCTGAGTATGCACCGTTGGTACAGTTCGTCGTGCCAAGACACCACGTGATGATCGGGTGTGATAAGATCTACGTTCACATACAACGGATGCAAGCCAATTTTGCACATGCAGAATACTCGGGTTAAACTTGACGAGCCTAGCATATGCAGATATGGCCTTGGAACACTGAGACCGAAAGGTTGAACGTGAATCATACAGTACATATGATCAACATAGTGATGTTCGCCATTGAAAACTACTCCATCTCATGTGATGATCGGACATGGTTTAGTTGATATGGATCACGTGATCATTTAGATGACTAGGGATGTCTATCTAAGTGGGAGTTCTTAAGTAATATGATCAATTAAACTTTAATTTATCATGAACTTAGTACCTAATAGTATTTTCATATCTGTGTTGTTGTAGATCAATGTCCCGTGCTACCATTCCCTTGAATTTTAATGCGTTCCTAGAGAAAGCTAAGATGAAAGATGATGGTAGCAACTACACGGACTGGGTCCATAACTTGAGGATTATCTTCATTGCTACACAAAAGAATTACATCCTGGAAGCACCGCTAGGTGCAAAACCTGCTGCAGGAGCAACTCCAGATGTTATGAACGTCTGGCAGAGCAAAGCTGATGACTACTCGATAGTTCAGTGTGCCATGCTTTACGACTTAGAATCGGGACTTCAAAGACGTTTTGAACGTCATGGAGCATATGAGATGTTCCAAGAGTTGAAGTTAATATTTCAAGCAAATGCCCAAATTGAGAGATAAGAAGTCTCCAATAAGTTATATAGCTGCAAGATGGAGGAGAATAGTTCTGTCAGTGTACATATACTCAGAATGTCTGGGTACCACAACACTTGATGCTCCATGAAACCCAAGTCTGGACCTAAGCCTGAGACTGTGGAGGTAGAAATCAAGAAGGAGCATCAAGTGTTGATGGTTAACAAGACCACTAGTTTCAAGAAAAATGGCAAAGGGAAGAAGGGGAACTTCAAGAAGAACGGGAAGCAAGTTGATGCACAAGTGAAGAAACCCAAGTCTGGACCTAAGCCTGAGACTGAGTGCTTCTACTGCAAAGGGACTGGTCACTGGAAGCGGAACTGCCCCAAGTATTTGGAGGATAAGAAGGATGGCAAAGTGAAAGGTATATTTGATACACATGTTATTGATGTGTACCTTACTAATGCTCGTACTAGCGCCTGGGTATTTGATATTGGTTATGTTGCTCATATTTGCAACTCGAAACAGGGGATATGGATCAAACGAAGATTGGATAAGGACGAGATGACGATGCGCATGGGAAATGGTTCCAAAGTCGATGTGATCGCCGTCGGCACGCTACCTCTAAATCTACCGTCGGGATTAGTTTAGACCTAAATAATTGCTATTTGGTGCCAGCGTTGAGCATGAACATTATATCTGGATCTTGTTTGATGCGAGACGGTTATTCATTTAAATCAGAGAATAATGGTTGGTCTATTTATATGAGTAATATCTTTTATGGTCATGCACCCTTGATAAGTGGTCTATTTTTATTGAATCTCGATAGTAGTGATACACATATTCATAATGTTGAGGCCAAAAGATACAAGTTCAATAATGATAGTGCAAGTTATTTGTGGCACTGTCGTTTAGGTCATATTGGTGTAAAGCGCATGAAGAAACTCCATGTTGATGGGCTTTTGGAATCACTTAATTATGAATCACTTGATGCTTGCGAACCATGCCTCATGGGCAAGATGACTAAGACTCCGTTCTTCGGAACAATGGAGCGAGCATCTGACTTATTGGAAATATACATACTGATGTATGCGGTCCGCTGAGTGTTGAGGCTCGCGGCGGGTATTGTTATTTTCTGACCTTCACAGATGATTTGAGCAGATATGGGTATATCTACTTGATGAAACACAAGTCTGAAACATTTACAAAGTTCAAAGAATTTCAGAGTGAAGTGGAAAATCATCGTAACAAGAAAATAAAGTTTCTACGATCTGATTGTGGAGGTGAATATTTGAGTTACGAGTTTGGTCTTAATTTGAAACAATGTGGAATAGTTTCACAACTCACGCCACCTGGAACACCACAGCGTAATGGTGTGTCCGAACGTCTTAACCGTATTTTATTAGATATGGTGCGATCTATGATGTCTCTTACTGATTTACCGCTATTGTTTTGGGGTTATGCTTTAGAGACGGCTGCATTCACGTTAAATAGGGCACCATCTAAATCCGCTGAGACGACACCATATGAATTGTTGTTTGGCAAGAAACCTAAGATGTCGTTTCTTAAAGTTTTGGGCTACAATGCTTATTTGAAGAAGCTTCAACCAAATAAGCTCGAACCCAAATCGTAGAAATGTATCTTCATAGGATACCCAAAGGAAACTGTTGGGTACACCTTCTATCACAAATCTGAAGGCAAGATATTCGTTGCTAAGAATGGATCCTTTCTAGAGAAGGAGTTTATCTCGAAAGAAGTGAGTGGGAGGAAAGTAGAACTTGATGAGGTAATTGTACCTTCTCCCTTATTGGAAAGTAGTTCATCACAGAAATTAGTTCCAGTGATTCCTACACAAATCAGTGAGGAAGTTAATGATGATGATCATGCGATTTTTGATCAAGTTACTACTTGACCTCGTAGGTCAACCAGAGTACGGTGCGCACCGGAGTGGTAGGATAATCCTGTTCTGGAGGTCATGTTACTTGACCATGACGAACCTACGAACTATGAGGAAGCGATGATGAGCCCAGATTCCGTGAAATGGCTTGAGGCCATGAATTCTGAGATGGGATCCATCTATGAGAACAAAGTGTGGACTTTGGTTGACTTGCCCAATGATCGGAAAGCAATAGAGAATAAATGGATCTTCAAGAAGAAGACTGACGCTGACAGTAATGTTACTGTTTACAAAGCTCGACTTGTTGCGAAAGGTTTTCGATAGGTTCAAGGAGTTGACTACGATGATACCTTCTCACCTATAGCGATGCTTAAGTCTGTCCAAATCATGTTAGCAATTACCGCATTTTATGATTATGAAATTTGGCAAATGTCAAAACTACATTCCTTAATGGATAACTTAAAGAAGAGTTGTATATGATGCAACCAGAAGGTTTTGTCGATCCAAAAGGTGCTAACAAAGTGTGCAAGCTCCAGCGATCCATTTATGGACTAGTGCAAGCCTCTTGGAGTTGGAATATACGCTTTGATAGTTTGATCAATGCATATGATTTTATACAAACTTTTGGAGAAGCCTATATTTACAAGAAAGTGAGTGGGAGCTCTGTAGCATTTCTAATATTATATGTGGATGACATATTGTTGATTGGAAATAATACAAAATTTCTGGATAGCATAAAAGGATATTTGAATAAGAATGTTTCAAGGAAAGACCTCGGTGAAGCTGCTTATATATTGGGCATTAAGATCTATAGAGATAGATCAAGACGCTTAATTGGACTTTCACAAAGCACATCCCTTGATAAAGTTTTGAAGAAGTTCAAAATGGATCAGTCAAAGAAAGGGTTCTTGTCTGTTTACAAGGTGTGAAGTTGAGTCAGACTCAATGCCAAACCACTGCAGAAGATAGAGAGAAAATAGAAGTCATTCCCTATGCCTCAGCCATATGTTCTACCATGTATGCATTGCTGTGTACCAGACCTAATGTGTGCCTTTCTATAAGTTTAGCAGGGAGGTACCAAAGTAATCCAGGAGTGGATCACTGGACAACGGTCAAGAACATCCTGAAATACCTGAAAAGGACTAAGGATATGTTTCTCATTTATGGAGGTGACAAAGAGCTCGTCGTAAATGGTTACGTCGATGCAAGCTTTGACACTGATCCGGATGACTCTAAGTCACAAACCGGATACGTATTTGTATTGAATGGTGGAGCTGTCAGTTGGAGCAGTTCCAAGTAGAGCATCGTGGCAGGATCTACCTGTGAAGCGGAGTACATAGCTGCTTCGGATGCAGCAAATGAAGGAGTTTCTATGAAGGAGTTCATATCCGAGATAGGTGTAATACCTAGTGCATCGGGTCCAATGAAAATCTTTTGAGACAATACTGGAGCAATTGCCTTGACGAAGGAATCCAGATTTCACAAGAGAACCAAAGACATCAAGAGACACTTCAATTCCATCCGTGATCAAGTCAAGGAGGGAGACACAGAGATTTGCAAAATACATACCGATCTAAATGTTGCAGACCCGTTGACTAAGCCTCTCTCACGAGCAAAACATGATCAACACCAAGACTCCATGGGTGTTAGAATCATTACTATGTAATCTAGATTATTGACTCGAGTGCAAGTGGGAGACTGAAGGAAATATGCCCTAGAGGCAATAATAAAGTTGTTATTTATATTTCCTTATATCATGATAAATGTTTATTATTCATGCTAGAATTGTATTAACCGAAAACTTGGTACATGTGTGAATACATAGACAAATAGAGTGTCCCTAGTATGCCTCTACTTGACTAGCTCGTTAATCAAAGATCCTCTACTTGACTAGCTTGTTAATCAAAGATGGTTAAGTTTCCTGACCATAGACATGTGTTGTCATTTGATGAACAGGATCACATCATTAGAGAATGATGTGATGGACAAGACCCATCTGTTAGCTTGGCATAATGATCGTTTAGTTTTATTGCTATTGCTTTTTTCATGACTTATACATGTTCCTTTGACTATGAGATTATGCAACTCTCGAACACCGGAGGAACACCTTGTGTGCTATCAAACGTCACAACGTAACTGGGTGATTATAAAGATGCTCTACAGGTGTTTCCGATGGTGTTTGTTGAGTTGGCATAGATCGAGATTAGGATTTGTCACTCCGTGTATCGGAGAGGTATCTCTGGGCCCTCTCGGTAATGCTCATAACTATAAGCCTTGCAAGCAATGTGACTAATGAGTTAGTTGCGGGATGATGCATTACGGAACGAGTAAAGATACTTGCCGGTGACGAGATTGAACTAGGTATGATGATACCGACGATCGAATCTTGGGCAAGTAACATACAAATGACAAAGGGAACAACGTATATTGTTATGCAGTTTGACCGACAAAGATTTTCGTAGAATATGTAGGAGCCAATATGAGCATCCAGGTTCCGCTATTGGTTATTGACGGGAGATGTGTCTCGGTCATGTCTACATAGTTCCCGAACCCGTAGGGTCCGCACGCTTAACGTTCGATGACGATTTGTATTATGAGTTATGTGATTTGATGATCGAAGTTTGTTCGGAGTCCCGGATGAGATCACGGACATTACTAGGAGTCTCGAAATGGTTGAGAGGTAAAGATTCATATATTGAAAGGTTACATTTGGACACCGGAATGGTTCGGGTTGTTTCGGATGAGTTTCGGAGTACCGAGGGTTACCGGAACCCCCGCGGGAGGTTAATGGGCCACCATGGGCCTTAGTGGAGAAGAGAGAGGGCCGGCCAGGAGGTGGTGCCCGCCCCCCTTGCCAATCCTAATTGGACAAGGAGGTGGGGGCGGCGCCCCCCCTTTCCCTCTCCTACTCCTCCTCTTTCCCCCTTTTGCTACTCCGGAAAAGGAAAAAGAAGAGGGGAATCCTAATAGGACTAGGGAGTCCTAGTAGGACTCCCCACAATTGGCGCGCCCCTAGGGGGGGCGGCCTCCTCTCCTCCCCCTTTATATACGGAGGCGGAGGGCACCCCAAAGACACAACAATTCTTCTCTTAGCCGTGTGCGGTGCCCCCCCTCCACAGTTACACACCTCGGTCATATCGTCGTAGTGCTTAGACGAAGCCCTGCGCCGGTAACTTCATCATCACCATCACCACGCCGTCGTGCTCACGGAACTTTCCCTCGTCCTCAACTGGATCAAGAGCTCGAGGGACATCATCGAGCTAAGCGTGTGCTGAACACGAAGGTGCCGTACGTTCGGTGCTAGGATCGGTTGAATCGCGAAGATGTTCGACTACATCAACCGCGTTACTAAACGCTTCCGCTTTTGTTCTACGAGGGTACGTGGACACACTCTCCCCTCTCATTGCTATGCATCTCCTAGATAGATCTTACGTGATCGTCGGATTTTTTTTAAATACCGCGTTCCCCAACATTAGCCGTGTGCGATGCCCCCTCCACAGTTTACTCTTCCGGTCATATTGTCGTAGTGCTTAGGCAAAGCCTGCGCGGATCACATAACCATCCGTCACTACGCCGTCGTGCTGACGAAACTCTCCCACGACACTTTGCTGGATCAAGAGTTCGAGGGATGTCATCCAGCTAAACGTGTGCTGAACTCGAAGGTGCCATACGTTCGGTACTTGATCGGTTGGATCGCGAAGACGTTCGACTACATCAACCGCGTTAAGCTAACGCTTCCGCTTTCGGTCTATGAGGGTACGTGGACACACTCTCCCCCTCTCGTTGCTATGCATCTCCTAGATAGATCTTGTGTGATCGTAGGAATTTTTTTGAAATTGCATGCTACGTTCCCCTTCACTAGACCATGACGCCTAACCGTCTGGAGGATGCATAGACCTCAAAGGTAACAAGCGTAGGTTCCACACAGGAACAATCTCTTTAGTGATGCTCAATCACTTTGGGTGTGTAGGTGTTTGGGTTTGGGTTTTCCTCACTGATAATTTTTGCTCAAAGTCCTTGGAGGATGGGATACTCTCAATGACAAGTGTCAGTCTCTTTCGGAGCGGCCAACCAACTAGTGGTTGTAGGGGCGGCTATTTATAGCCTAGGGAACAACCCGACATGATAAGACATAAATGTCCTTCAATAATATGATCGTTAGGTGGGTGGATATTTTGGGACAGTTGGCACGTAGCACAACACCGGTCAAAAATTTGAGTATCAAATTCCTCAGGGCTATCATGATCCTCACTTGTAGGCAATCCGCACTGGCGAATTCCTAACTCCTCAGTTAGAACAAATTTGTCAGAGACCAGAAAATCTCCGTCTCTGTCACTGAAGAATTTGACTTAACTGTATGAGATTTTCAATGGCTTCACTCGAAAGGATTGGGTAGATGTAGGATTTTGAGATGAGCATCACTTGGAAACTTTTCCTTATTTTTACCTCGACCCCCTTTAATATTACGGTGTTTCCTATGACTCAAGAAAGAGAAAATAAAACTACGAAAACAAAAATCTTCATGCTTCATAATCCTCGCATGAATATCAAGTCTTCAAGGTCACACCAATTTCCTCACTTCCAAAGTCTTCAAGAAAACCAAAGTCTTCAACTGACGACATTCATTTTTAGGGGTCGACTTTCATCGTAAATATTAAACTCCTCATAGACTTATAGACCTGTGTACACTCATAAACACATTAGTACCTTAACCTATAAGTCTTCAATACACCAAAATCACTAAGGGGCACTAGATGTACTTACAGTCTTCGAGTGCTATTTCTACGACAAAGACACCAAGTGCGATGACAAGGGCAACGATAGCCATGGATGATCTTCATAGCTTCGTATGCAGCATACATGCCAATTTTTGTAGTCCAATGGCATGTATTGATGTAGTAGCCGTAAGCTATATGTGAGATTAGGTAGAGGTAGTTTACCAATTACAATGCATGTGGTTGTATGGTTTTGTAGTTTTACTAATGAGGCACCCGGTTGTGAAATCGAACATTTGAGGGGTGACTTGTCACTGTCTGCACTCATGTCCGGACGCGTCCACGAATGTTTAGGATTCTTGAGTAATACAATTCTTTCACCTGCAAAAAAAAGTCTGACTATTGATTTATTTTATTTTTAGAAAAAAAAGTATGATTGTACATGCTCTAAACATAGGCCAACTCATTCGACCTTCAATTGTTTGCGGTTCTTTTTTTTAAAAGAATCAAATTTATTATAAAGATTCATCAGAAGTACAAAGCACCTTAAACATAATAAAAATTACATCAAGGTCTATGGAGCACCGAACAACAATTGTCTCCACCAGCGCTCCCATACCGGAGCCGGTCTTACCTTGTCGATGATAGCCGGGAAGTCTTCATGCACGCGCCACTAAGGACCAACATCCTGAAGCCGCAATCATCATCTTTGAATCCTAAAGTCGATCTCGAGAACCTGACATCAAATATCGTCATTGTGTGCGCACGACGAGAAATCCTAACCTCGATGTCCCAAGGAGCTGGCAGGAATCTACGCCGGAGCTTCATCTAATCCGTCCCAATAAACGAACTTGAGAAGGATCAAAGCCCGGAAAACTTACTCGAAGAAGGACTGTCGCCATTCGTCTAAACGTCGCACCTGCGAGGACTAAAAACCTATCTATCTACTAGGGGGAGTAGACACCAATGACATGTTTGGTAGCCTGCATATACCTCAGACATGCCCGCGCACGAAGAATTTGACCTATTTGGTTATCCGCAATCATTGTTGGGCCGGCATAGCATGGACTTTAAATCACATCTGGGCATGCATCCCAGGGAACCCTTGATTCGGCCATTTTTCATGAGTCAGGCCGAGCGATGTAATGAGTTTGCGCGTGGTTTGTTGGTTTAACTTCTAACCTTTCTATTATTAATCCCTTTTAATCTACACAACGGTGTATCAAATTAAGATAAGCTTTACATGAAAAAAATGCTTATCGATGTTATGATTTCATTTTTGCGATCGGTTCATAGTTTCATCGACCGTAAATATTCAATTTCATTTTCATGTTTGGAGCTATTTTGGATGAATTTTGTTAAATTCATCATGTACGGTCGATCGTTTGAAATTTCCTTTAACTGGTAGCCTCATCTTACAGTTTCACACGGCTTTTGTATTTCACATTTCTATTTTGACGATCGTAGACAAATAGATCTAACTTCTTTCTCGTAAAAAGTATATACGTATATGTGTGATTTGTGTTAATGCCACTCCTTAATTTCAATCTCCTCTTTCGTGTCCGGCTACACCGGCGTTACCGTCGGCATCGCTCTTCTCGGCCCCCTCTCCCGCGTGTTGTTGCACTAGCGTCACCGCCGATGTCATCCCTCTCAACCCCCTCTCCCATGTCCTACTACACGCATGCCGTCGTCGTTTCTGTGTGCATTTTCTCACATGTCTTGCTGCACTGAAGCCATCACCGGCGTAGCTTCTCTCGTCCTCCTCGCTCGCATCCTACTACACTGGCGTTGTCGCCATCGTCGTTCTCTTCCGCGTGTTGTTGCATTAGCGCCACCACTGGCGATGTTTCTCTCAACCTCCTCTCACATGTCCTACTACACTCGTGCGATCGTCGTTCCTCTCGGTCTCCTCTCGCACGTCTTGGTACATAGAAGCCACGTCGGCGTCGTTCCTCTTGGCCTCCTCGCTCGCGTCCTACTACACCGGCGCCGTCGCCATCATTGTTCTTTTCGGCCTCCTCCTCTGCGTCCTACTACACCGACACTGCCATGGCGCGCACACTGCAATTTTTCGCCATCATCCTTTGCCTCAACGCGCGCCCTCCTATTCGTTACTCCACACATGCTATCTCTGCGGCGACGGCGCTAGCAACTAGGTCACCGCGCCGCCGATGGGATTGCTCGCCCGCGACTCCGTGCTTGGACGCGGCGCCACGACCACCGCCCACCGTTGTCACCGAGGCACTGTAATGTAACATTGTGTGTTATGTGTAGTTGTTAACTCTTAATCAAACCCCGTGTATGCAACCAAACAACATGCACTACGATGAGCACAACCAATCGAGCAACCAATAATGCATAGAGGCGTTACTACGATGCATGGAGAGGAGATGCAGACAACCAATCAACATGCAGATATTGGTTTTTTGCCTGTATATGCTGAACCAGGCCCAACTAGAACAAGTATGCAAAAGGGCAAAAAATGATGCAGGTAACCAGACGTATCCGAGGATTCTTCTCCTTGCCACCGGCCTCCGGAATGGCAGGTGGAGGAAAGGCGAATCCACAGGCTCGCCGGTGAAGATCAAGGAAAGAAAGGCTTTTCCAAGTCGTCTTGTGAGAGAGAGGGAAGAAAAGCATGTGGTACCTACGGCTTACGCTCACCCGGGCTGGGCTTAGTTAAGAGCGTGATGCCATTTACACCAGGAAGTGATGGAGGTATCCACTCAGTGGCCAGTGTTATCATTCGTCCAAAGATGGCAGGATGCTGCGTGTTCCTGCCAAGCGTGCAGCCAAACAAAACCAAAACCACAAGAAAAAGGGTGAGCAGTGAGTAGAATGGATCGGTGACAAGAAAGAGCATCCTGTGGCACGAGGGCCCGATGAGACCGGACCGCCAGCAGAACCTGTCCGGGGCCAGCTAGTCCAACTCCGACCCAGGCCCAGCCCAGACTGCACGGTTTTTCCCTTTCGAAAAACGGTGACCGCACTTTGTTCTGCACGGCGGCACGTGGAGCGCAAATGGCTTAGGCAGCGTCCCCTGTGGCGCATCCTGTACTCCGGCAGCGGCGAATGGCACATTGGCACGGCACGCGGCCAGGCGTGCTCCGAGTCCAGTAAAATAACATGGCAATGGGGTGCGTCCGTTCTGGCAGCAGGTGGGAGCTTTCGACTGGAATCTACTTTCACCGAGCTGTGGTCTGGCAGGCTGGAGCACGGGCGCGGCCGCCGAAACGCGCCCGAGCCTCAACAGTCAACACCCGCGCAGCTCAATTCACACCCCGCCCCGGTCTCGGTGGATGGGTTGTGGCCTTGTGGGGCCAGAGTAGAGGAAAACTTTTGGAGGGGAACTTTTGGTCTATGGGGACATATGCACCCTATATAGAAAAAAATTTTAGTAATTCAACAAAAAGTCGAAAATTTCTGAAAATATTTTTGAAATAAACTTGACCTTCTATTGTATTCGTGAGAAAAAAAATCCAAGCAAAAAAATATCCCGTTGACTTTTTTTAAAAAAGACAAATTTTTGGCTAAAATAGTGTGAATAATGACCTATAATAGCAAATAAATTTTGTCTTTTTTGCTGTGAGGTCAACTTTTGTTTTTTTTTTCGTCGAGATTTATATACTAGTGCAAAAGTAAGTCAAGTATTTTGTCAAAATAGTTCTTACCTATTTTGACTTTTTATTAAAATATTAAAAATAAAATCCCCATATAGGGTGCATATACAACCAGAAACACAAGTGTATTTCCCAAAACTTTTGGCTTTGTCCTATGCGGCCTGGAGCTGGACTGAAATTGTGCAGATGCAGTTTTGCGCTAGTGGCTCAGTTCTCGGCCGGTCAGGATTCGAATTAAGAATTTCATGGGTATATGCTATAGCGAGGCTGGAGATTCAGTACGTACTTTCTTTGTTTCTTTTTAGTTTGCATATAAAGTTTGATCAAAATCAAGCTTCATAAAATTTGACTAACTTTCTATTAAAAAAATTGACAATCACAATATGGAAATCTATATTATGAGCTGCACCATGATATATATGTTCATATTATATAATTTTAGTATTGTAGATGTTCATATTTTTTGATATAAATTTCATCAAACTTTGTGTAGTTTAACTTTAACCAAATCAAACGCCGAGTAAAAAGAAACGGATGGAGTACTATCTTGGCTTGGTTGATAATCAAGCAGAAGCGCCGCTCAGCAGGGAAATAATGGCTTTTGACAGTATCAAGAGAGTACTTGCTTTGTGAGTATGGGCAATGGGGTACTTAAACCGTATATACGATCGCGTACGTTTCATGATGGCCTTTCGCTCGCACTTGCATTAGGGACATCTGTGGCGCCCTCGGTCCCATGCCCTCGTTCAATACTAGCCATACCCGCGTGGCGGCATGCCTCGCCCTGTCGATACATTACATGTATATATATATGCATTTTCTCATCCTGGGTGAAGAATAACTTATTCTACACCCTGGGTGATGAATAGTATCACTATATAAATAAATTATGTTTAAAATACAAATATTTACATTTATATTGATTCACTACGCACAATTTGATATAAGAAAACAAAAAAATACGTTAGAAGACCACAAATATCGCATTTTATGTATGTTTTACACTATGTTTTACGTTCGTAATTTTACGTAACATAAAATATTTTTTACGGCGAGTATATATTTTCTTACGTTCTCTTTTTACGTATGAAATAAGACAAAATTTATGGAACCTAGAAATACGGTGCATTGACGTTAAAATAGAGAGGGGTGAAGAATAACTATTCCTCACCCAGGGTGACGAATAGCGCGACCCTATGTGCATGTAATAAAAAAATCAGAGCTTCATGTGTATAAGTTTGTAGTTGTAAAGCTGTCTACAAGAAGGCAAATTATATATGCACATAAATAACTTGAAAGGATACATTTATTATCACCATGAGTGTTACATCTTGCTAGATGGAAAGCATACATTGCCATTTCAATAGATTTGCCGCACGCATGGCAACACAACATTGTGAAAACAATATATTACAAAATCCATTGCTAACACGCAACACATTTCGACATGACGCATAGACAGGGCACGTCGTTGATGTATGCATTTTCTTGGTAACAAACAAAGAAGTCAATGTGTACTACAAAAATTGTGAAAGATACATAGGCACATTGGTAGTTTAGCACCTTGCTGAAATAGTAACGATCACAAATCACAAAAGAGAGACTTCACTGATTACTTCGAGGTCATGTTATAGCATATTGTCGGGATTGCGTAATCAGCATGACATTGTACTGCAATCCAACATTCAGGCCATATTTTATCTCAATTCTAACAAACAAATTTCAAAATGCTCGCCTTAGTGAGATCATATTGGTACAAGAAGCATGATCAAGTGAAAACACTAAAAAAAGTGACAACACTTTGGTATATGAATTTGGTAAAAGTTGCATCGCTAAGCGACCAATAAGTACCTACATCATGAAAGCAAAATCTATGGCTAAATAGTAATGTTTCCCCACGGCAACATTAGCTTAATAATTCTATTGTTCGGCAGTAAACCTTCCATGTGTAAAGGAGTATTTGTAGATTATTTCGAAAAATAGAGTACCTCCCATATTAAAAATATATTAAGAAAGGCATGGACATCCAATCATTCATTGGATGGGCAGCAAAGCAAACCTAACATCATCAGAACAAAGGTGGCATGCATGCATCAGACCAATTATGTTTAAATGTAATCCCAAAGTTCTTGGCATATAAGGGGAAATTCCCACAATTCCGTTCATACAATTCTAAGTGTGTTACCGAATAGTTCACATGCACGTGGTCACATCACTCGACATGCACATATGAGCGGCCAAACCGACCTATGAGTGGCCAAACCGGAAACAAACAACACAACAAAAATCAGCTTGACGAAAACAACAAAAACAAATCCCAGGATAAATCGCCATGTCCACACCCAAGGAGCATACCACTCCGTAACCCAGAAGTACAAATAGCAAGCCCATACAACTTGCTTGTAAATCAAGTTGAAAAAAATTGCTTGTAAATCCGAAAATACATAAAAACAGAAAGAAAAACTAACCCTTTACTAATACCTTAAGAAATTAATTAGTTTAAGACAGTACATGTTGGTGTATCCAATAAAATTTAATAATTAGTTTAGGACAGTACATGTTGGTGTATCCGTGTATGCTTGTTTAATTCAACTTTGGATTATGTTCAAATAATCAGATTTAGCACCGAACTGAATTAAAGTATGGTCGTTAAAGCATCAGAGTATAGGCTCTTTGTGACTGTAAATGAAGACTCTCCTCAGTTATTAACTACAATATGATCATGCAATGTACAAACTGTTGGGGAGCGTAGTAATTTCAAAAAAATTCCTACGCACACGCAAGATCATGGTGATGCATAGCAACGAGAGGGGAGAGTGTTGTCCACGTACCCTCGTAGACCGAAAGCGGAAGCGTTAGCACAACGCGGTTGATGTAGTCGTACGTCTTCACGATCCGACTGATCAAGTACCGAACGTACGGCACCTCCGAGTTCAGCACACGTTCAACCCGATGACGTCCTTCGAACTCCGATCCAGCCGAGTGTTGAGGGAGAGTTTCGTCAGCACGACGGCGTGGTGACGATGATGATGTTCTACCGACGCAGGGCTTCGCCTAAGCACCGCTACAGTATTATCGAGGTGGACTATGATGGAGGGGGGCACCGCACACGGCTAAAAGATCAAACGATCAATTGTTGTGTCTATGGGGTGCCCCCTGGCCCCGTATATAAAGGAGCAAGGGGGGTGCGGCCGGCCTAGAGAGGGGCGCGCCAGGAGGAGTCCTACTCCTACCGGGAGTAGGATTCCCCTTTTCCTTGTTGGACTAGGAGAGAGAGGGGAAAGAGGTGGAGGAGAAGAAGGAAGGGGGGGGGGCGCCGCCCCCCTCTCCTTGTCCTATTCGGATTAGGGGGGAGGGGGGCGCGGCCCATGCCCTGGCCGCCTCTCCTGTCTTTCCACCAAGGCCCACTAAGGCCCATTAAGTCCCCGGGGGGTTCCGGTAACCTCCCGGTACTCCGGTAAAATCCCGATTTCACCCGGAACACTTCCGATATCCAAACATAGGCTTCCAATATATCAATCTTCATGTCTCGACCATTTCGAGACTCCTCGTCATGTCCGTGATCACATCCGGGACTCCGAACAACCTTCGGTACATCAAAACATATAAACTCATAATATAACTGTCATCGAAACGTTAAGCGTGCGGACCCTACGGGTTCGAGAACTATCTAGACATGACCGAGACACGTCTCCGGTCGATAACCAATAGCGGAACCTGGATGCTCATATTGGCTCCCACATATTCTACGAAGATCTTTATCGGTCAGACCGCATAACAACATACGTTGTTCCCTTTGTCATCGGTATGTTACTTGCCCGAGATTCGACCGTCGGTATCTCAATACCTAGTTCAATCTCGTTACCGGCAAGTCTCTTTACTCATTCCGTAATACATCATCCCACAACTAACTCATTAGTTGCAATGCTTGCAAGGCTTAAGTGATGTGCATTACCGAGAGGGCCCAGAGATACCTCTCCGACAATCCGAGTGATAAATCCTAATCTCGAAATACGCCAACCCAACAAGTACCTTCGGAGACACCTGTAGAGCACCTTTATAATCACCCAGTTACGTTGTGACGTTTGGTAGCACACAAAGTGTTCCTCCGGTAAACGGGAGTTGCATAATCTCATAGTCATAGGAACATGTATAAGTCATGAAGAAAGCAATAGCAACATACTAAACGATCGGGTGCTAAGCTAACGGAATGGGTCAAGTCAATCACATCATTCTCCTAATGGTGTGATCCCGTTAATCAAATGACAACCCATGTCAATGGTTAGGAAACTTAACCATCTTTGATCAACGAGCTAGTCAAGTAGAGGCATACTAGTGACACTCTGTTTGTCTATGTATTCACACATGTATTATGTTTCTGGTTAATACAATTCTAGCATGAATAATAAACATTTATCATGATATAAGGAAATAAATAATAACTTTATTATTGCCTCTATGGCATATTTCCTTCAGTCTCCCACTTGCACTAGAGTCAATAATCTAGATTACACAGTAATGATTCTAACACCCATGGAGTCTTGGTGCTGATCATGTTTTGCTCGTGGAAGAGGCTTAGTCAACGGGTCTGCAATATTCAGATCCGTATGTATCTTGCAAATTTCTATGTCTCCCACCTGGACTAAATCCCGGATGGAATTGAAGCGTCTCTTGATGTACTTGGTTCTCTTGTGAAATCTGGATTCCTTCGTCAAGGCAATTGCACCAGTATTGTCACAAAAGATTTTCATTGGACCCGATGAACTAGGTATTACACCTAGATCAGATATGAACTCCTTCATCCAGACTCCTTCATTTCCTGCTTCCGAAGCATCTATGTACTCTGCTTCACACGTAGATCCCGCCACAACGCTTTGTTTAGAACTGCACCAACTGCCAGCTCCACCGTTCAATGTAAACACGTATCCGGTTTGCGATTTAGAATCGTCCGGATCAGTGTTAAAGCTTGCATTAACGTAACCGTGTACGATGAGCTCTTTGTCACCTCCATAAACGAGAAACACATCCTTAGTCCTTTTCAGGTATTTCAGGATGTTCTTGACCGCTGTCCAGTGATCCACTCCTGGATTAATTTGGTACCTCCCTGCTAGACTTATAGCAAGGCACACATCAGGTCTGGTACACAGCATTGCATACATGATAGAGCCTATGGTTGAAGCATAGGGAACGTCTTTCATTTTCTCTCTATCTTCTGCAGTGGTCGGGCATTGAGTCTTACTCAACTTCACACCTTGTAATACAGGCAAGAACCCTTTCTTTGCTTGATCCATTTTGAACTTTTTCAAAACTTTGTCAAGGTATGTGCTTTGTGAAAGTCCAATTAAGCGTCTTCATCTATCTCTATAGATCTTGATGCCTAATATATAAGCAGCTTCACCAAGGTCGTTCATTGAAAAATTATTACTCAAGTATACTTTTATGCTATCCAGAAATTCTGTATTATTTCCAAACAACAATATGTCATCCACATATAATATTAGAAATGCTACAGAGCTCCCACTCACTTTCTTGTAAATACAGGCTTCTCCAAAAGTGTTTATAAAACCAATTGCTTTGATCACACTATCAAAGCGTTTATTCCAACTCCGAGAGGCTTGCACCAGTACATAAATGGATCGCTGGAGCTTGCACATTTTGTTGGCTCCCTTTGGATCGACAAAACCTTCTGGTTGCATCATATACAACTCTTCTTCGAGAAATCCATTCAAGAATGCAGTTTTGACATCCATTTGCCAAATTTCATAATCATAAAATGCGGCAATTGCTAACATGATTCGGACAGACTTAAGCATCGCTACAGGTGAGAAGGTCTCATCGTAGTCAATCCCTTGAACTTGTCGAAAACCTTTTGCAACAAGTCGAGCTTTATAGACAGTAACATTACCGTCAGCGTCAGTCTTCTTCTTGAAGATCCATTTATTCTCAATTGCTTGCCGATCAACGGGCAAGTCAACCAAAATCCACACTTTGTTCTCATACATGGATCCCATCTCAGATTTCATGGCTTCAAGCCATTTTGCGGAACCTGGGATCACCATCGCTTCTTCATAGTTCGTAGATTCGTCATGGTCTAGTAACATAACTTCCAGAATAGGATTACCGTACCACTCTGGCGCGGATCTTATTCTGGTTGACCTACGAGGTTCAGTAACAACTTGATCTAAAATTTCATGATCATCATCATTAACTTCCTCACTAATTGGTGTAGGTGTCGCAGAAACCGGTTTCTGTGATGAACTACTTTCCAATAAGGGAGCAGGTACAGTTACCTCATCAAGTTCTACTTTCCTCCCACTCACTTCTTTCGAGAGAAACTCCTTGTCTAGAAAAACTCCGAATTTAGCAACAAAAGTCTTGCCTTCGGATCTGTGATAGAAGGTGTACCCAACAGTCTCCTTTGGGTATCCTATGAAGACACATTTCTCCGATTTGGGTTCGAGCTTATCAGGTTGAAGCTTTTTCACATAAGCATCGCAGCCCCAAACTTTCAGAAACGGCAACTTTTGTTTCTTACCAAACCACAGTTCATAAGGTGTCGTCTCAACGGATTTCGACGGTGCCCTATTTAAGGTGAATGCGGCCGTCTCTAAAGCATAACCCCAAAACGATAGCGATAAATCAATAAGAGACATCATAGATCGCACCATATCTAGTAAAGTACGATTACGACGTTCGGACACACCATTACGATGTGGTGTTCCGGGTGGCGTGAGTTGCGAAACTATTCCGCATTGTTTCAAATGAAGACCAAACTCATAAATCAAATATTCTCCTCCACGATCAGATCGTAGAAACTTTATTTTCTTGTTACGATGATTTTCAACTTCACTCTGAAATTCTTTGAACTTTTCAAATGTTTCAGACTTATGTTTCATTAAGTTGATATACCCATATCTGCTTAAATCATCTGTGAAGGTGACAAAATAACGATATCCGCCACGAGCCTCAACATTCATCAGACCACATACATCTATATGTATGATCTCCAACAAACCTGTTGCTCTCTCCATAGATCCGGAGAACGGTGTTTTAGTCATCTTGCCCATGAGGCACGGTTCGCAAGTACCAAGTGATTCATAATCAAGTGGTTCCAAAAGTCCATCAGTATGGAGTTTCTTCATGCGCTTTACTCCGATATGACCTAAACGGCAGTGCCACAAATAAGTTGCATTATCATTATCAACTCTGCATCTTTTGGCTTCAATATTATGAATATGTGTATCACCACTATCGAGATTTAGCAAAAATAGACCACTCTTCAAGGGTGCATGACCATAAAAGATATTACTCATATAAATAGAACAACCATTATTCTCTGATTTAAATGAATAACCCTCTCGCATTAAACAAGATCCAGATATAATGTTCATGCTCAACGCTGTCACCAAATAACAATTATTTAGGTCTAATACTAATCCCGAAGGTAGATGTAGAGGTAGCGTGCCGACCGCGATCACATCGACTTTGGAACCATTTCCCACGCGCATCGTCACCTCGTCCTTAGCCAATCTTCGCTTAATCCGTAGCCCCTGGTTCGAGTTGCAAATATTAGCAACAGAACCAGTATCAAATAGCCAGGTGCTACTACGAGCATTAGTAAGGTACACATCAATAACATGTATATCACATATACCTTTGTTCACCTTGCCATCCTTCTTATCCGTCAAATATTTGGGGCAGTTCCGCTTCCAGTGACCAGTCTGCTTGCAGTAGAAGCACTCAGTCTCAGGCTTAGGTCCAGACTTGGGTTTCTTCTCCTGAGCAGCAACTTGCTTGTTGTTCTTCTTGAAGTTCCCCTTCTTTTTCCCTGTGCCCTTTTTCTTGAAACTGGTGGTCTTATTGACCATCAACACTTCATGCTCCTTCTTGATTTCTACCTCCGCTGCCATTAGCATTGCGAAGAGCTCGGGAATTGTCTTATCCATCCCTTGCATATTATAGTTCATCACGAAGCTCTTGTAGCTTGGTGGCAGTGATTGGAGAATTCTGTCAGTGATGCTATCATCCGGAAGATTAACTCTCAGTTGAATCAAGTGATTGCAGTACCCAGACATCTTGAGTATATGCTCACTGACAGAACTATTCTCCTCCATCTTGCAGCTGTAGAACTTATTGGAGACTTCATATCTCTCAATCCGGGCATTCTTTTGAAATATTAACTTCAACTCCTGGAACATCTCATATGCTCCATGACGTTCAAAACGTCATTGAAGTCCCGGTTCTAAGCCGTAAAGCATGACACACTGAACTATCGAGTAGTCATCAACACGTGTTTGCCAGGAATTCACAATGTCTGCAGTTGCTGGTGCAGGTGGTACACCTAGCGGTGCTTCCGGGACGTAATTCTTCTGAGCAGCAATGAGGATAATACTCAAGTTACGGACCCAGTCCGTGTAATTCCTACCATCATCTTTCAACTTTGCTTTCTCAAGGAACACATTAAAATTCAACGGAGCAACAGCACGGGCCATCTATCTACAATCAACATACACAAGCAAGATACTATCATGTACTAAGTTCATGATAAATTTAAGTTCAATTAATCATATTATATAAGAACTCCCACTTAGATAGACACTAGTCCTCTAAGTGATCACGTGATCCATATCAACTAAACCATGTCCGATAATCACGTGAGATGGAGTAGTTTCAATGGTGAACATTGAAGGAAATATGCCCTAGAGGCAATAATACAGTTATTATTTATTTCCTTATATCTGATAAATGTTTATTATTCATGCTAGAATTGTATTAACCGGAAACGTAATACTTGTGTGAATACATAGACAAACAAAGTGTCACTAGTATGCCTCTACTTGACTAGCTCGTTAATCGAAGATGGTTATGTTTCCTAGCCATAGACATGAGTTGTCATTTGATTAACGAGATCACATCATTAGGAGAATGATGTGATTGACTTGATCCATTCCGTTAGCTTAGCACTTGATCGTTTAGTATGCTGCTATTGCTTTCTTCATGACTTATACATGTTCCTATGACTATGAGATTATGCAACTCCCGTTTACCGGAGGAACACTTTGTGTGCTACCAAACGTCACAACATAACTGGGTGATTATAAAGGTGCTCTACAGGTGTCTCCGAAGGTACATGTTGGGTTGGCGTATTTCGAGATTAGGATTTGTCACTCGGATTGTCGGAGAGATATCTCTGGGCCCTCTCGATAATGCACATCACTTAAGCCTTGCAAGCATTGCAACTAATGAGTTAGTTGCGGGATGATGTATTACGGAACGAGTAAAGATACTTGCCGGTAACGAGATTGAACTAGGTATTGAGATACCGACGATCGAATCTCGGGCAAGTAACATACCGGTGACAAAGGGAACAACGTACGTTGTTATGCGGTCTGACCGATAAAGATCTTCGTAGAATATGTAGGAGCCAATATGAGCATCCAGGTTCCGCTATTGGTTATTGATCGGAGACGTGTATCGGTCATGTCTACATTGTTCTCAAACCCGTAGGGTCCGCACGCTTAAGGTTTCGATGACAGTTATATTATGAGTTTATGAGTTTTGATGTACCGAAGGAGTTCGGAGTCCTGGATGAGATCGGGGGCATGACGAGGAGTCTCGAAATGGTCGAGACATAAAGATAGATATATTGGATGACTATATTCGGACATCGGAAAGGTTCCGAGTGATTCGGGTATTTTCGGAGGTACCGGGGAGTTACGGGAATACGAGGAAGAAGCAATGGGCCTTAATGGGCCTTAGTGGGAAGGACCAGGAGGTGGCGCGCGCCCCTCCCAAGCCCAGTCCGAATTGGACAAGGGTTTGGGGCGCGGCCCCTCTCTCCCTTCCTTCCCCTCTTTCCCCCTTTCCCCCCTTCTCCTAGTTGGACTAGGAAAGAAGGAAACCTACTCCAACTAGGAGTAGGAATCCTACTCCCCTGGCGCGCCCCTCCTAGGGCCGGCCTCCTCCCCCCTTGCTCCTTTATATACGGGGGCAGGGGGCACCCCATAGACACACAAGTTGATCTTCGTGATCGTTTTCTTAGCCGTGTGCGGTGCCCCCTCCACCATACTCCTCGATAATATTGTAGCGGTGCTTAGGCAAAGCCCTGCGACGATAGAACATCAAGATCATCACCACGCCGTCGTGCTGACGGAACTCTTCCCCGACACTTTGCTGGATCGGAGTCCGAGGATCGTCATCGAGCTGAACGTGTGCTAGAACTCGGAGGTGTCATAGTTTCGGTGCTTGATCGGTCGGGCCGTGAAGACGTACGATTACATCAACCGCGTTGTCATAACGCTTCCGCTGTCGGTCTACAAGGGTACGTAGACAACACTCTCCCCTCTCGTTGCTATGCATCACCATGATCTTGTGTGTGCATAGAAATTTTTTTGAAATTACTACGTTACCCAACAGTGGTATCAGAGCCTAGGTTTTATGCGTTGATGTTGTGCACGAGTAGAACACAAGTGAGTTGTGGGCGATATAAGTCATACTGCTTATCAGCATGTCATACTTTGGTTCGGTGGTATTGTTGGATGAAGCGGCCCGGACCGACATTACGCGTACGCTTACGCGAGACTGGTTCTACCGACGTGCTTTGCACACAGGTGGCTGGCGGGTGTCAGTTTCTCCAACTTTAGTTGAACCGAGTGTGGCTACGCCCAGTCCTTGCGAAGGTTAAAACAGTACCAACTTGACAAACTATCGTTGTGGTTTTGATGCGTAGGTAAGATTGGTTCTTGCTAAGCCCGTAGCAGCCACGTAAAACTTGCAACAACAAAGTAGAGGACGTCTAACTTGTTTTTGCAGGGCATGTTGTGATGTGATATGGTCAAGACGTGATGAGATATAAGTTGTTGTTTGAGATGATCATGTTTTGTTGAAGTTATTGGCAACTGGCTGAAGCCTTATGGTTGTCTCTTTATTGCATAAGATGCAAGCGCCAAATAATTGCTTTACTTTATCGCTATGCGATAGCAATAGTTGCAAGAGCAATAGTTGGCGAGACGACCATGTAACGACACATTGATATAGATCAAGATGATGGAGATCATGGTGTCATGCCGGTGACGATGGAGATCATGATGATGCTTTGAAGATGGAGATTAAAGGCACAAGATGATGATGGCCATATCATGTCACATATTATGATTACATGTGATGTTTATCTTTTATACATCTTATTTTGCTTAGTTCGGCGGTAGCTTTTTAAGATGATCTCTCACTAATTATCAAGAAGTGTTCTCCCTGAGTATGCACCGTTGCGAAAGTTCTTCGTGCTGAGACACCACGTGATGATCGGGTGTGATAGGCTCTATGTTCAAATACAACGGGTGCAAAACAGTTGCACACGCGGAATACTCAGGTTATACTTGACGAGCCAAGCATATACAGATATGGCCTCGGAACACGGAGACCGAAAGGTCGAGCGTGAATCATATAGTAGATATGATCAACATAGTGATGTTCACCAATGAAACTACTCCATCTCACGTGATGATCGGATATGGTTTAGTTGATTTGGATCACGTGATCACTTAGAGGATTAGAGGGAGTCTATCTAAGTGGGAGTTCTTAAGTAATATGATTAATTGAACTTAAATTTATTATGAACTTAGTCCTGGTAGTATCTTGCAAATTATGTTGTAGATCAATAGCTCGCGTTGTTGCTTTCATATGTTTATTTTGATATGTTCCTAGAGAAAATTGTGTTGAAAAATGTTAGTAGCAATGATGCGGATTGGATCCGTGATCTGAGGTTTATCCTCATTGCTGCACAGAAGAATTATGTCCTTGATGCACCACTAGGTGACAGACCTATTGCAGGAGCAGATGCAGACGTTATGAACGTTTGGCTAGCTCAATATGATTACTACTTGATAGTTTAGTGCACCATGCTTAACGACTTAGAATCGGGACTTCAAAGACGTTTTGAACGTCATGGACCATATGAGATGTTCCAGGAGTTGAAGTTAATATTTCAAGCAAATACCCGAGTTGAGAGATATGAAGTCTCTAACAAGTTCTATAGCTAAAAGATGGAGGAGAATCGCTCAACTAGTGAGCATGTGCTCTGATTGTTTGGGTACTACAATCGCTTGAATCAAGTGGGAGTTAATCTTCTAGATAAGATAGTGATTGACAGAGTTCTCTAGTCACCATCATCAAGTTACTAGAACTTCGTGATGAACTATAGTATGCAAGGGATGACGAAAACGATTCCCGAGCTCTTCGTGATGTTGAAATCGACGAAGGTAGAAATCAAGAAAGAGCATCAAGTGTTGATGATTAACAAGACCACTAGTTTCAAGAGAAGGGCAAAGGGAAAGAAGGGGAACTTCAAGAAGAACGGCAAGCAAGTTGCTGCTCAAGTGAAGAAGCCCAAGTCTGGACCTAAGCCTGAGACTAAGTGCTTCTACTGCAAAGGGCTGGTCACTAGAAGCGGAACTACCCCAAGTATTTGGCGGATAAGAAAGGATGGCAAAGTAAACAAAGGTATATTTGATATACATGTTATTGATGTGTACTTTACTAGTGTTCATAGCAACCCCTCAGTATTTGATACTAGTTCAGTTGCTAAGATTAGTAACTTGAATCGGGAGTTGCAGAATGAACAGAGACTAGTTAAGGGTGAGGTGACGATGTGTGTTGGAAGTGGTTCCAAGATTGATATGATCATCATCGCACACTCCCTATACGTTCGGGATTAGTGTTGAACCTAAATAAGTGTTATTTTGTGTTTGCGTTGAGCATGAATATGATTTGATCATATTTATTGCAATACGGTTATTCATTTAAGTTAGAGAACAATTGTTGTTCTGTTTACATGAATAAAACCTTCTATGGTCATACACAACAACGAAAATGGTTTGTTGGATCTCGATCGTAGTAATACACATATTCATAATATTGAAGCCAAAAGGATGCAAACTTAATAATGATAGTGCAACTTATTTGTGGCACTGCCGTTTAGGTCATATTGGTGTAAAGCGCATGAAGAAACTCCATGCTGATGGAATTTTGGAATCACTTGATTATGAATCACTTGATGCTTGCGAACCATGCCTTATGGGCAAGATGACTAAAGACTCCGTTCTCCGAAACAATGGAGCGAGCAACTGACTTATTGGAAATAATACATACTGATGTATGCGATCCGATGAGTGTTGAGGCTCGCGGCAGGTATCGTTATTTTCTGACCTTCACAGATGATTTGAGCAGATATGGGTATATCTTCTTGATGAAACATAAGTCTGAAACATTTGAAAAGTTCAAAGAATTTCAGAGTGAAGTGGAAAATCATCGTGACAAGAAAATATGGTTTCTACGATCTGATCACGGAGACAAATATTTGAGTTACGAGTTTGGTCTTCAATTAAAACACTGTGAAATAGTTTCACAAATTCGTGCCACCTAGAACACCACAGCATAATGGTGTGTCCGAACGTCATAACCGTACTTTATTAGATATAGTACAATCTATGATGTTTCTTACCGATTTACCACTATCGTTTTGGGGTTATGCATTAGAGACAGCTACATTCACGTTTAAAAGGGCACCATCTAAGTCCGTTGAGACGACACAATCTGAACTGTGGTTTGGCAAGAAACCAAAGTTGTCGTTTCTTAAAGTTTGGGATTGTGATGCTTATATGAAAAAGTTTCATCCTGATAAGATCAAACCCAAATCGGAGAAATATGTCTTCGTAGGATACCCAAAGGAGACAGTTGGGTACACCTTCTATCACAGATCTGAAGGCAAGACATTTGTTGCTAAGAATGGATCCATTCTAGAGAAGGAGTTTCTCTCGAAAGAAGTGAGTGGGAGGAAAGTAGAACTTGATAAGATAATTGTACCTTCTCCCTTATTGGAAAGTAGTTCATCACAGAAATCTGTTCCTGTGACTACTACACCAATTAGTGAGGAAGCTAATGATGATGATCATGTAACTTCAGTTCAAGTTACTACCAAATCTCGTCGGTTAACCAGAGTGAGATCTGCACCAGAGTGGTACGGTATTCTTGTTCTGGAGGTCATGCTACTTGACCATAACGAACCTACGAACTATGAGGAAGCGATGATGAGCCTAGATTCCGCAAAAATGGCTTGAGGCCATGAAATCTGAGATAGGATCCATGTATGAGAACAAAGTATGGACTTTGGTTGACTTGCCCGATGTTCGGCAAGCCATTGAGATTAAATGGATCTTCAAGAGGAAGACGGACACTGATAGTAGTGTTACTATCTACAAAGCTAGACTTATCGAAAAAGGTTTTTGACAAAGTTCAAGGTGTTGACTACAATGAGATTTTCTCACTCGTATCGATGCTTAAAGTCTGTCCGAATCATGTTAGCAATTGCCGCATTTTATGAAATCTGGCAAATGGATAACAAAACTGCAATCCTTAATGGATTTCTTAAAGAAGAGCTGTATATAATGCAACCAGAAGGTTTTGTCGATCCAAAGGGAGCTAACAAAGTGTGCAAGCTCTAGCGATCCATTTATGGACTGGTGCAAGCCTCTCGGAGTTCGAATAAACGCTTTGATAGTGTGATCAAAGCATTTGGTTTTGTACAGACTTTTGGAGAAGCCTGTATTTACAAGAAAGTGAGTGGGAGCTCTATAGCATTTCTGACATTATATGTAGATGACATATTACTAATCGGAAATGATATAAAATTTCTGGATAACATAAAGGGATACTTGAATAAGAGTTTTTCAATGAAAGACCTCGGTGAAGCTGCTTACATATTGGGCATTAAGATCTATAGAGATAGATCAAGACGCTTAATTGGACTTTCACAAAGCACATACCTTGACAAAGTTTTGAAGAAGTTCAAAATGGATCAAGCAAAAGAAAGGATTCTTGCCTATGTTACAAGGTGTGAAGTTGTGCAAGACTCAAAGCCCGACCACGGCAGAAGATAGAAAGAGAATGAAAGTCATTCCCTATGCCTCAGCAATAGGTTCTATAAAGTAGGCCATGCTGTGTACCAGATCTATTATATACCCTACACTGTTTTTGGCAAGGGAGTACAATAGTGATCTAGGAGTAGATCACTGGACAGCGGTCAAAATTATCCTTAGTGGAATAAGGATATGTTTCTCGATTATGGAGGTGACAAAAAGATTCATCGTAAAGGGTTACGTCGATGCAAGTTTTGACACTGATCCAGATGACTCTAAGTCTTGATCTGGATACATATTGAAAGTGGGAGCAATTAGCTAGAGTAGCTCCGTGTAGAGCATTGTTGACATAGAAATTTGCAAAATAGATACGGATCTGAATGTGGCAGACCCGTTGACTAAACTTCTCTCACAAGCAAAACATGATCACACCTTAGTACTCTTTGGGTGTTAATCACATAGTGATGTGAACTAGATTATTGACTCTAGTAAACCCTTTGGGTGTTGGTCACATGACAATGTGAACTATGGGTGTTAATCACATGGTGATGTGAACTATTGATGTTAAATCACATGGCGATGTGATCTAGATTGTTGACTCTAGTGCAAGTGGGAGACTGAAGGAAATATGCCCTAGAGGCAATAATAAAGTTATTATTTATTTCCTTATATCATGATAAATGTTTATTATTCATGCTAGAATTGTATTAACCGGAAACATAATACTTGTGTGAATACATAGACAAAGTGTCACTAGTATGCCTCTACTTGACTAGCTCGTTAATCGAAGATGGTTATGTTTCCTAGCCATAGACATGAGTTGTCATTTGATTAACGAGATCACATCATTAGGAGAATGATGTGATTGACTTGACCCAATCCGTTAGCTTAGCACTTGATCGTTTAGTATGTTGCTATTGCTTTCTTCATGACTTATACATATTCCTATGACTATGAGATTATGCAACTCCCGTTTACCGGAGGAACACTTTGTGTGCTACCAAACGTCACAACGTAACTGGGTGATTATAAAGGTGCTCTACAGGTGTCTCCGAAGGTACATGTTGGGTTGGCGTATTTCAAGATTAGGATTTGTCACTCCGATTGTCGGAGAGGTATCTCTGGGCCCTCTCGGTAATGCACATCACATAAGCCTTGCAAGCATTACAACTAATGAGTTAGTTGCGAGATAATGTATTATGGAACGAGTAAAGAGACTTGCCGGTAACGAGATTGAACTATGTATTGAGATACCGACGATCGAATCTCGGGCAAGTAACATACCGATGACAAAGGGAACAACGTATGTTGTTATGCGGTCTGACCGATAAAGATCTTCGTAGAATATGTAGGAGCCAATATAAGCATCCAGGTTCCGCTATTGGTTATTGACCGGAGACATGTATCGGTCATGTCTACATTGTTCTCGAACCCGCAGGGTCCGCACGCTTAAAATTTCGATGACAGTTATATTATGAGTTTATGAGTTTTGATGTACCGAAGGAGTTCGGAGTCCCGGATGAGATCGGGGACATGACGAGGAGTCTCGAAATGGTCGAGACGTAAAGATCGATATATTGGACGACTATATTCGGACATCGGAAAGGTTCCGAGTGATTTGGGTATTTTCGGAGGTACCGGGGAGTTACGGGAATACGAGGAAGAAGCAATGGGCCTTAATGGGCCTTAGTGGGAAGGACCAGGAGGTGGTGCGCGCCTCTCCCAAGCCCAGTCCGAATTGGACAAGGTTTTTGGTGCGCGGCCCCTCTCTCCCTTCCTTCCCCTCTTTCCACCTTTCCCCCCTTCTCCTAGTTGGACTAGGAAAGAAGGAAACCTACTCCAACTAGGAGTAGGAATCCTACTCCCCTGGCGCGCCCCTCCTAGGGCCGGCCTCCTCCCCCTTGCTCCTTTATATACGGGGGCAAGGGGACACCCCATAGACACACAAGTTGATCTTCGTGATCGTTTTCTTAGCCGTGTGCGGTGCCCCCCTCCACCATACTCCTCGATAATATTGTAGCGGTGCTTAGGCGAAGCCCTGCGACGGTAGAACATCAAGATCGTCACCACGCCGTCGTGCTGACGGAACTCTTCCTCGACACTTTGCTGGGTCGGAGTCCGAGGATTGTCATCGAGCTGAACGTGTGCTAGAACTCGGAGGTGCCGTAGTTTCGGTGCTTGATCGGTTGGGCCGTGAAGACGTACGACTACATCAACCGCGTTGTCATAACGCTTCCGCTATCGGTCTACAAGGGTACGTAGACAACACTCTCCCCTCTCGTTGCTATACATGACCATGATCTTGTGTGTGCGTAGGAATTTTTTTGAAATTACTACGTTACCCAACAAACATCACTATGTTGATCATATCTACTATATGATTCACGCTCGACCTTTCGGTCTCCGTGTTTCAAGACCATATCTGTTATATGCTAGGCTCGTCAAGTTTAACCTGAGTATTCCGTGTGTGCAACTGTTTTGCACCCGTTGTATTTGAACGTAGAGCCTATCACACCCGTTCATCACGTGGTGTCTCAGCACGAAGAACTTTCGCAACGGTGCACACTCAGGGAGAACACTTATACTTTGATAATTTAGTGAGGGATCATATTATAATGCTACCGTCAATCAAAGCAAGATAAGATGCATAAAAGATAAACATCACATGCAATCAATATAAGTGATACGATATGGCCATCATCGTCTTGTGCTTGTGATCTCCATCTCCGAAGCACCGTCATGATCACCATCGTCACCGGCGCGACACCTTGATCTCCATCGTAGCATCGTTGTCGTCTCGCCAATCTTATGCTTCCACGACTATCGCTATCTCTTAGTGATAAAGTAAAGCATTGCAGGGCGATTGCATTACGTACAATAAAGCGACAACCATATGGCTCCTACCAGTTGCCAATAACTCGGTTACAAAACATGATCATCTCATACAATAAAATTTAGCATCATGTCTTGACCATATCACATCACAAGATGCCCTGCAAGAACAAGTTAGACGTTCTCTACTTTCTTGTTGCAAATTTTACGTGGCTGCTACGGGCTTTAGCAAGAACCGTTCTTACCTACGCATCAAAAACACAACAATAGTTTGTCAAGTTGGTGCTGTTTTAACCTTCGCAAGGACCGGGCGTAGCCACACTCGGTTCAACTAAAGTTGGAGAAACTGACACCCGCCAGCCACCTGTGTGCAAAGCACGTCGGTAGAACCAGTCTCGCGTAAGCGTACGCGTAATGTCGGTCCGGGCCGCTTCATCCAACAATACCGCCAAACCAAATTATGACATGCTGGTAAGCAGTATGACTTATATCGCCCACAACTCACTTGTGTTATACTCGTACATATGACATCTACGCATAAAACCTGGCTCTGATACCACTGTTGGGGAACGTAGTAATTTTAAAAAAATTCCTACGCACACGCAAGATCATGGTGATGCATAGCAACGAGAGGGGAGAGTGTTGTCCACGTATCCTCATAGACCGAAAGCGGAAGCGTTAGCACAACACGGTTGATGTAGTCGTACGTCTTCACGATCCGACCGATCAAGTACCAAACGTACGACACCTCTGAGTTCAGCACACGTTCAGCCCAATGACGTCCCTCGAATTCCGATCCAGCTGAGTGTTGAGGGAGAGTTTCGTCAGCACGACGGCGAGGTGACAATGAAGATGTTCTACCGACGCAGGGCTTCACCTAAACACCGCTACAGTATTATCGAGGTGGACTATGGTGGAGGGGGGCACCACACACGGCTAAAAGATCAAAGGATCAGTTATTGTGTCTATGGGGTGCCCCTGCCCCCGTATATAAAGGAGCAAGGGGGGTGCGGCCGGCCTAGGACGCGCTAGGAGGAGTCATACTCCTACCGGGAGTAGGACTACCCCTCTTTTCCTTGTTGGACTAGGAGAGAGAGGGGAAAGCGGTGGAGGAGAAGAAGGAAGGGGGGGGGGCGCCGCCCCCCTCTCCTTGTCCTATTCGGATTAGGGGGGAGGGGGCGTGGCCCATGCCCTCGCCGCCTCTCCCCTCTTTCCACCAAGGCCCATTAAGTCCCCGGGGGGTTCCGGTAATCTCCCGGTACTCCGGTAAAATCCTGATTTCACCCGGAACACTTCCGATATCCAAACATAGGCTTCCAATATATCAATCTATATGTCTCGACCATTTCGAGACTCCTCGTCATGTCTGTGATCACATCCGGGACTCCGAACAACCTTCGGTACATCAAAACATATAAACTCATAATATAACTGTCATCGAAACGTTAAGCGTGCGGACCCTACGGGTTCGAGAACTATGTAGACATGATCGAGACACGTCTCCGGTCAATAACCAATAGCAGAACCTGGATGTTCGTATTGGCTCCCACATATTCTACGAAGATCTTTATCGGTCAGACCGCATAACAACATACGTCGTTCCCTTTGTCATCGGTATGTTACTTGCCCGAGATTCGATCGTCGGTATCTCAATACCTAGTTCAATCTCGTTACCGGCAAGTATCTTTACTCGTTCCGTAATACATCATCCCGCAACTAACTCATTAGTTGCAATGCTTGCAAGGCTTAAGTGATGTGCATTATCGAGAGGGCCTAGAGATACCTCTCCGACAATCGGAGTGACAAATCCTAATCTCGAAATAAGCCAACCCAACAAGTACCTTTGGAGACACCTGTAGAGCACCTTTTTAATCACCCAGTTACGTTGTGACGTTTGTAGCACAAAGTGTTCCTCCGGTAAACGGGAGTTGCATAATCTCATAGTCATAGGAACATGTATAAGTCATGAAGAAAGCAATAGCAACATACTAAACGATCGGGTGCTAAGCTAACGGAATGGGTCAAGTCAATCACATCATTCTCCTAACGGTGTGATCCCGTTAATCAATTGACAACCCATGTCAATGGTTAGGAAACTTAACCATCTTTGATCAACGAGCTAGTCAAGTAGAGGCATACTAGTGACACTCTGTTTGTCTATGCATTCACACATGTATTATATTTCCGGTTAATACAATTCTAGCATGAATAATAAACATTTATCATGATATAAGGAAATAAATAATAACTTTATTATTGCCTCTAGGGCATATTTCCTTCACAAACTCTGAACAGGAAAGCATCAAACAAAGGTTCAAAGAGCAGCTAGTACAAAAGTTTGCGGATAGCAATAGGCTAGGCAGCTACTGCTACCACCATTATAGTTTGCAAGCAAGTGCATTTCAGTGCAGCATATCATCTCCGACTCTCAACTAATCAGGGACTAAACATTTTCTCCAAAGGACTCCGTGCGCCGAGTACGGCAACGTGAAAGGACGGCGAAGAAGGATTCGTATGCTCCGGGATATTCTGCAGGTCAAAGAGAGAAAACGGACCACGTCGCGCACGCACGAGTAGAACAGCCGCTCGGGCTTGGGCATGTCCATCGTAACCGCCGCCTCGGAGTCAGGTCAAGGGGAGGAGCAGGTTGGTCAGCGCGTCGTCGATGGATTGTCGAGAAGCTGAGGAGGGACGTGCAGGAGAGGAGAAAAGGGAGAAGACATCGCCTCAGTTTGGCCGCTCTAGAGCACGCACACTAACCTGCACCAAGCACGCGCACACTCAGAGTCACACACACACATACACATAGCTCTCGCGCGCACCCATCAACTAGCACACACTCATCTAGCCTAGGCACCACAGAATCAAGAGAGCGAGCAGGATGCATGCATCCGATGTCGCAGTGCGCAGAGGAGCACCGTTGAGCCGAGAACCTTCACGTCCTTCGCGCTGGGAGCCGCGTACGTGCCTTAGAAGCCGGGTAGTCGATGGAATCACGTGCAACGCCGCGGAGGTTAGTCGCCCAGACCTGCACCAGAACGCCACCGCCGCTTTCGCCGGCGCTGTTGGACTCCTTGTACAGCCGCAGCGCCTGCACGTCCTCTCCTTCACCCCGCTGCTCCCGCCGGTAATGCTGCCATGCAGCTGAACCGCCGCAACTGATCTGGCGGAAGCTAGTTCGCTACTGCTGTCGCCACCATGTCCATCGTGTTTAGCTGGCCCCATGAGAACGGACGGGGAGCTCCGAAGCTCCATGGCCACCTAAGGTTCGTTGCACGCACAGACGCACCACAGGAGATCCACGTCCTGCTGCCGCACCGGACGCCTCCCAGCGAGATCCGCGAGCAGCATCAGTCGCATCCCATCTCTGCCACAGCTTCTCTCGCCATGACCCTCCACCGCGAGAAACGGTGCATGGTTGTTGCAATGAGGAGGAGAAATCAGGGCAGAGATTGAGCCTTTATATATAGGAGCAATACTGCGGTGGATCGAACAAAAACGAACACGTAAACGACGTCTCTATATGGAACGATGGGGACCCCAGCTCTCCACCCCTCCCCACACCGTGACGCAGGCCGCTCCGGCCGCGGCGGCCACCAAATCCGGCCATTATGGCCGTCAGCTGCGCCTCCAACCCCCCTTTCCCGCCTTGTCGAAATCCCTCGCCGCCCGCTGGAGCCTCGCTTCGACCTGGCGGCTCCTCGCAGCCCCCCTCCCCGTGGTCAGCGGCCTCGACGGCTGCGGCGTCAGATCCAGCTTCAACGCCGCGAATCCTGCAGCGCGGCGGTCCATCCAAGGTCGGTGCGCGGCTCGACCGCCGGATCTGGGGGCGTCCTCCGATGAGGGCCGGGCGCGCCTTAAATCCGTGGTTGTTCGCCCCTCCCCCTCGGCCAGTCTTTCCTCTTTGGGCCAGGCCGGCCCGGTGGAGGTGGGTTGGACGGTGGTCAAATCCCGGAAGAATGGGAGGGCAGGCTCCCGCTCGGCGGATCGAAGCGGGCGTGCTTCGATCTCGCGTTTGGACCGGCGCAGATCCTTCAATGCCGCTGCTGGGAGGGAGGTCTTCTTAAGCCAGTTCAGAGGTAAATGTTTCCGCTGCCTCAGTAAGAGCCACCGCCGTGTTGACTGCCGGGATCCCCTCCGTTGCATCATTTGCAAGCGCGCTGGGCATTTTGGCAAGGAGTGCCCGCAAAATCCAAGAAACGGCGGCCCAGGTGGGGCTGCCAGTGCTCGCGTGAAGTTCGCGGCGGAGTGCAGAGCTCCGGTCCGCGACCGTGTCGTCTTCCCGCCTCCGCCTCCGCCTCCCCCCTGCACCCATCGCAAGCCTTGGCCTCTGCGACCCGGCTAGGCGGCCGCGCGAGAGCCGCAAGGTCGTCGTGGCCTCTCCGGCGTTGGAACTTGAGGAGCACGTCCTGCGCCAGCACGCGGTCACCCTGACCGCCGCGGACCGCTCGCACTCTACCACCCCCGCGGCGGTGGGCAAGGTCATCCTCAAGCAGATCTCTACCCCTCCGCACCTGCTCCGCGTCACTGCCCACCAGCCTGAAGCCTTCCTCGTCCACTTCGACCTCCCTGCGCACCGGGACAACGCCGTGCGCCGCGGCGTCATCAAGGTTGAAGGCTGCAAGTACTTCATCAGAGCCTGGAACGAAGACGACCACACCGCGCTCCTCAAGTTCCATCATCACGTGCGCATTGTGGTGGAAGACCTGCCCATGCAGTTTTGGTCGCTGCCGGGTGCGGATGAGGCGTTCGGCGACATCGGCCGCGTCGACCGGCTCGATTCGCGCACCCTGGAGAGGGGGCACACCAGGACCTTCGCGTTCTGGCTCTGGGTCTGGGACGTTGCCCACATCCCCACCAGGCGCACGCTCTGGGTGCTCAAGCGGGGTGCGGGCCGGGCGGACGAGATCATCGGCCTCGCCCTCGCGGATCGCCGCATCCCCCCGCCACCCGGCGTCCGGCGCTATGACCTGCTGATCCATGTCGACCTGCTGGAGGATTGGTCACCCCTCTCGCTGCGCTCGTCTCACTCCGGCCAGAGCGGGCTGCCTTCCTCGGACGAAGACGACGACTGCCCCTTCCCGCGCATCGAGCCCGGCACTTGGGTGGCGCGTGTCGAAGACGGGCAGGGCGGGGCCCGCAGCAGGGCGTCGCGCGTCGGGCCTGGGGGCTGTGGCCCTGTGCTCGGTGGGGGCGCTCGCGACCACGAGGAGGATGGTGGAAGTGGCGGTTCCGGCGCAAGCCATTCTTGGAAGGATCGCCTGCTTGGTCGCGGCTGCCATGCCAGGGGCTGCGACGGAGACGTGATCACGGAAGCGCACCGCCGCCGCAGCAGATCGCCTGCCGGCCGCTGCCACGCGGCTGGCCGTCATGGCCGCCCTGCCACTGGGAGGGCATCTGGCACTCTAGTCCTGCGCGTCACCACGCCACTCCCCCTCCGCTCGGCCCCCCAGCGACGGAGGTTGACCGGTGGCCCAGTTCTTCTCCTTCTCCGACAACGGACGTGCCCTCTCTCCGCCCCCGCGCATAGACTGCATTCAACTAGAGATGGAGAACGCCATTCAGGAGGCGCTGGTCACCCCTCTGGATTTCGAAGATGGTGGCCACTCGCCTTCTCCACCCACCGCCAAGCCTGCCGAGCTGGAGAGCCCGAAGATGCTGCCGTGCCTGCTGCCCTGCATCGCCTCCCCTGCAGCAGCGACGGTGGGCTTCCAGATGGACGCGGTCATCCAGCAGGTGGGCTCCATGCAGATCGGCAGTAGTCAGGCGCATGCGGCCGAGCTGTTTGCAGCGGTCCCACCTCCGATCCTCCCAAGCCAGCCTCCTCGTCCTCGCCACTCCGCTCCGCCCAAGTCCAGGGCTACCTCCGCCCCCTCCCGTCGCAGTGCTCGACAGGCAGCAGCTGGCATCTCCACCCCGGTGGCGCAGAGGGCGGTGCTGCGCCTAGTTCAGGAGCTTGGTGAGCTCGGCCCCAAGGACAAGATGACTCCGAAAGCGGCTGCGCAGATCATGAAGCGTTTCCAGGAACCCCTCTCCGACGGCGACATCGTTGCAATCGCCAAGCTGACCGGCCTCGACCAGGAAGCTCTCAAGATTGCCGCGGGCATGGCGGGGATCGCCGATGCAGAGGAGCTCATGCAAGTCTGATCATGTCTGTAGTATTAGCAGTAGCTAGTCTCCGCCAGCGGCTGGTCCTAAACCAGCTTGAGTTAGGTCTAGTCTTCATGTGTAGTTCTTCGATGTTGTGGTTTGATCATCGACGACGGGGTTTTGGGGCTATTGGTGGCCGTCGTCGCCCCTGGTGCTGCTGTAAGGTGTCTCCGTTTTGTGTTAGTAAAATCTTTAGTTGGTGGAGCAGATTTAGTTTCTTCGATGTATGATGGCAATTTAGTCTTCATGTCCTGGAACGTCAGAGGTTTGAACTGTCCGGCGAAGCGCACGGTTGTCAGCGACGTAGTTTCTTCTCATAGGGTAGCGGTGTTATGCCTACATGAAACCAAAATCGATTCTTGGACGACGGCGGTAGCTTGTGAGATAGGCGGCAGTAGATTACAGGGATCTGTAGTGCTGCCTACGATCGAGACCAGAGGTGGAGCGGCGATTTTCTGGGATAAAGATGTAGTCGACGTAGTTTCTCACTATTTGGGTGGCTTTTCCATCACGGCAAAAGTGCGTGAACTGAGCTCGGGGCAGCATTTTTGTATGACCACGGTCTATGGCCCGACAGACGACACGCAGAAAGAGAATTTTCTTGCGGAAATAGCTGCTGCTGCCCCTCCTTCTGGTGAACCGTGGATGATCAACGGGGATTTCAATATGATCTATCAAGCTAGAGACAAGAGCAATCCAAACATAAATAGGAGAATGATGGGAAATTTCCGCAGAGCCATAGACCAAGCTGTACTCAAGGAGATCAACTGCAAAAATCGGCGTTTCACATGGAGTAATGAAAGGGAAAACCCTACCCTCTGTAGCATTGACAAAGTGTTCTGCAACGCAGGCTGGGAAGATTTGCACCCCGATCATCTGTTGTTTGCTGCCTCAACATCGTTCTCCGACCACTGTCCTCTGGTGCTCACTGCAGTGGACACGCCAGCATGAAAATCTAGGTTCAGGTTCGAAAATTTCTGGCCTAAGTTTCCACACTTCTCGGAAACAGTCCTTCATGCCTGGAAAAGGCCAGTGCCACACGACTGCCCTTTTGTCCGAATCAAGAAGAAGCTCGAGCGGACTACGGCTGATCTGAGATCTGGAGCAAGGCCACTTTTGGAAAAGCGAAAATGCAGCTGCACATCGCAAACGAAGTGATACGCCTGTTAGATGTGGCTCAAGAAAGCAGAAGGCTCACGACTGCAGAGTTTCATCTGAGAAAGCAACTCAAGCTAAAAGTGTTAGGGCTGGCAGCCATTGAAAGGGCCAGGCGAAAAGAAGCTTCAAGGATTACCTGGCTGCGCGCGGGAGATGCAAACACCAAGCTTTTCCATGCAAAAATGAGAGCCAGAAGAAGAAAAAATTTCATACATTCTCTCAGGGAGGGTGGCTCGGAGATTTTCGAGCATGCAGGGAAAGAGAGGATCCTTCATGACCATTTCACCAAGTTTCTGGGCAAGCAAGATGATCGGCAAAACACCCTCAATTGGGAGAGGCTGGCTATCCCCACAATCGACCCGCAAGGCCTAGACTCACCGTTCTCCATGGCGGAGGTTTGGGCAGCTATCATTTCCTCCCCCAACAGATAAAGTACCCGGGCCTGACGGTTTGACGGGACAATTTTACCGCTCCTGTTGGCACATCATTCAGGAAGATGTCATGGCTGTTTTTCACAAGTTCCATCATCTGGCAGGGCAAAACTAAGTGCTTCTGTAATAAGGGGAACAACCACTGGAGCAGAATTACCCTAGATACTTGGTAGATGAGAAGGCTGGCAAGGTCGATAGAAGTATATTGGATATACATTGTGTTAATGTGTACTATACTAGTACTCCTAGTAGCACCATGGTATTATATACCGGTTCAGTTGCTAAGTGTTAGTAAACTCGAAATAAAAGGCTGCGGGGTAAACGGAGACTAGCTAAAGGTGAGCTGGCGATATGTGTTGGAAGTTTTTCCCAAGCTTGATGTGATCAAGCATCGCACGCTCCCTCTACCATCGAGATTGGTGTTTGCGTTGAGCATAGACATGATTGGATTATGTCTATCGCAATATGGTTATTCATTCAAGAAGAATAATGGTTACTCTGTTTATTTGAATAATACCTTCAATGGTCTTGCACCTAAAATGAATGGTTTATTGAATCTCGATCGTAGTGATACACATGTTCATGCCAAAAAGATATAAGATAGTAATGATAGTACCACCTACTTGTGGCACTGCCACGTAAGTCATATCGGTATAAAACGCATGAAGAAGCTCCATGTTGATGGATCTTTGGGCTCACTCGTTTTTGAAAAGTTTGAGACATGCGAACCATGTCTATTGGTGTATATGCATGAAGAAACTCCATGCAAATAGACCGTTTGGACTCACTTGATTTTGAATCACTTGAGACATGCAAATCATACCACATGGGCAAGATGACTGAAAGCCTCGTTTTCAGTAAAATGGAACTAGAAAGCAACTTGTTGGAAGTAATACATTTTGATGTGTGCAGTCCAATGAGTGCTGAGGCGTGTATTGGATATCGTTATGTTCTTACTTCACAGATGATTTGAGTAGATGTTGAGTATATTTACTTGATGAATCACGAGTCTGAATTATTGAAAGGTTCAAGTAATTTCAGGGTGAAGTTGAAAGATCGTCGTGACAAGAGGATAAAATATCTATGATATGATCATAGAGATGAATATCTGAATTACGAGTTTGGCACAAAATTAAGACATTGTGGAAATTGTTTCACAACTAATACAGCCTGAAACACCATAGTATTATGGTGTGTCCGAACATCATAACTGCACCCTATTGGATATGATGCATTCCATGATGTCTCTTATCGAATTACCACGATAGTTTATGGGTTAGGCATTAGAGACAACCACATTCACTTTAAATAGGGCACCACGTAATTCCGATGAGATGACACCGTATGAACTGTGGTTTAGAGAAACCTAAGCTGTCATTTGTTAAAAGGTTTGGGGCTGCGACGCTTATGTGAAAAGTTTCAGGCTGACAAGCTCGAACCCAAAGCGGATAAATGCATCTTCATAGGACACCCAAAACAGTTGGGTATACCTCCTGTCTCAGATCCGAAAGCAATAAGGGATTGTTTCTAGAACCAGGTCCTTTCTCGAGGAAAAGTTTCTCTCGAAAGAATTGAGTGGGAGGATGGTGGAGACTTGATGAGGTTATTGAACCATCCCTTCAACTAGTGTGTGGCAGGGCACAGGGAGTTGTTCCTGTGGCACCTACACCAATTGAAGTGGAAGCTTATGATAGTGATCATGAAACTTCAGATCAAGTCACTACCAAACCTCGTGGGATGACAAGGGTGCGTACTACTTCAGAGTGGTACGTAATCCTGTCTTGGAAGTCATGTTGCTAGACAACAATGAACCTACGAGCTATGGAGAAGCGACTGGTGGGCCTGGATTCCAAAATGGCTCGAGGCCATATAATCCGAGAGAGGATCCATATATGAAAACAAAGTGTAGACTTTGGAAGAACTACTTGATGGTCGTAAGGCTGTTAGGTACATATGGATTTTAAAGGAAGACGGACAATGATGGTAAGTATCACCATTAAGAAAGCTCGACTTGTCGTTAAGATGTTTTCCGACAAGTTCAAGGAGTTGACTACGATGAGACTTTCTCACTCGTAGCGATGCTAAGAGTCTGTTGAAATTATATTAGCGATTACTGCATTATTTATGAAATCTTGCAGATAGGATGTCAAAAACATTGTTTCCTCGACGATTTTCTTGAGGAAAGGTTGTATGTGATACAACCGGAAGGTTTTGTCAATCCTGAAAGATGCTAACAAGTATGCAAAGCTCCAGCAATCCTTCTAAGGACTGGAGTAAGCATCTCGGAGTTGGAATGTATGCTTTGATGAGATGATCAAAGATTTTGGGTGTATACAAAGTTTATGAGAAACTTGTATTTGCAAAGAAGTGAGTGGGAGCACTATAGAATTTCTGATGAGTATATGTTGTTGACATATTGTTGATCAGAAATGACGTAGAATTTCTGGAAAGCATATAGGGTTGTTTGAAGAGTGTTTTTCAAAGGAAGACCTGGATAAAGCTGCTTACATATTGGGCATCAAGATCTATAGAGATAGATCAAGATGCCTGATGGTGCTTTCAAAGAACGCACACCTTGACATGTTTTTGAAGGAGTTCAAAATAGATCAGTCAAAGAAGGGGTTCTTACCTGAGTTGTAAGGTGTGAAGTTGAGTAAGACTCAAAGCTTGACCACGGCAGAATAAAGAAGAAGGACGAAGGTCGTCCCCTATACTCTTGTCATAGGCTCTATACGGTATGCCATGCTGAAGTACCGCACCTGATGTGTGCCTTGCCACATGTCTGGCAAGAGTGTACAAAGGTGATCTAGGAGTAGATCACCAGATAGCGGTCAAAAATTATCCTTAGTGGAATAAGGAAATGTTTCTCGGTTATGGAGGTGATAAAGAGTTCGACATAAAGAGTTACGTCGATGCAAGCTTAACACCTATCCGGATAGCTCTGAGTAGAGATACCGGATACGTATAATGGAGCAATAATTTGGAATAGCTCCACGTGGAACGTGGTAGCAGCATCTACGACATAAAGTTTTGCGAAATACATAGGGATCTGGATATGGCAAGACCCGTTGACTACAACCTCTCTCACAAGCATAACATGATCAAACCCAGAACTCTTTGAGTGTTTATCACATAGTGATGTGAACTAGATCATTGAGTCTAGTAGACTCTTGGATGTTGGTCACATGGCGATGTGACCTGTGAGTGTTAATCACATGGCGATGTGAACTAGATTATTGACTCTAGTGCAAGTGGGAGACTGTTGGAAATATGCTCTAGAGGCAATAACAAATTGGTTATTATTATATTTGCTTGTTCATGATAATCGTTTATTATCCATGCTATAATTGTATTGATAGGAAACTCAGATACATGTGTGGATACATAGACAACACCATGTCCCTAGTAAGCCTCTAGTTGACTAGCTCGTTGATCAATAGATGGTTACGGTTTCCTGACAATGGACATTGGATGTCGTTGATAACGGGATCACATCATTAGGAGAATGATGTGATGGACAAGACCCAATCCTAAGCCTAGCACAAAGATCGTGTAGTTCGTATGCTAAAGCTTTTCTAATGTCAAGTATCATTTCCTTAGACCATGAGATTGTGCAACTCCCGGATACCGTAGGAGTGCTTTGGGTGTGCCAAACGTCACAACGTAACTGGGTGGCTATAAAGGTACACTACAGGTATCTCCGAAAGTGTTTGTTGGGTTGGCATGAATCGAGACTGGGATTTGTCACTCCGTGTAAACGGAGAGGTATCTCTGGGCCCACTCGGTAGGACATCATCATAATGTGCACAATGTGATCAAGGAGTTGATCACGGGATGATGTGTTACGGAACAAGTAAAGAGACTCGCCGGTAACGAGATTGAACAAGGTATCGGGATACCGACGATCGAATCTCGGGCAAGTATCGTACCGCTAGACAAAGGGAATTGTATACGGGATTGATTAAGTCCTTGACATCGTGGTTCATCCGATGAGATCATCGTGGAGCATGTGGGAGCCAACATGGGTATCCAGATCCCTCTGTTGGTTATTGACCGAAGAGTTGTCTCGGCCATGTCTGCATGACTCCCGAACCCGTAGGGTCTACACACTTAAGGTTCGATGACGCTAGGGTTATAGGGAAAGTATGTACGCGGTTACCGAATGTTGTTCGGAGTCCCGGATGAGATCCCGGACGTCACGAGGAGTTACGGAATGGTCCGGAGGTAAAGATTGATATATATGAAGTATGGTTTTGGCCACCGGAAGTGTTCCGGGCATCACCGATAGTGTACCAGGACCACCGAAGGGGTCCGGGGGTCCACCGGGAGGGGCCACCAGCCCCGGAGGCTTGCGTGGGCCATAAGTGGGAAGGGACCAGCCCCTATGTGGGCTGGGGCGCCTCCCACCAAGGCCCAAGGCGTCCTCAAGAGGAGAGGGGGCAAACCCTAGGCGTAGATGGGCCCTAAGGCCCACCCTAGGTGCGCCCCCTCTCTCTCCCCTTGGCCGCCTCCCAGATGGGATCTGGGGGCTGCCTCCACCCCTAGGGAGGGAACCCTAGGTGGGGGCACAGCCCCTCCCCTCCCCCTATATATACTTGAGGTTTGGGGCTGCCCAACACATGTGATTTGCTCTCTCTGTTGGCGCAGCCCTACCCCTCTCCCTCCTCGTCTCTTGTAGTGCTTGGCGAAGCCCTACTGGAGTCCTGCGCTCCTCCACCACCACCACGCCGTCGTGCTGCTGCTGGATGGAGTCTTCCCCAACCTCTCCTTCTCCCCTTGCTGGATCAAGGTGTAGGAGACGTCACCGGGCTGTACGTGTGTTGAACACGGAGGTGCCGTCCGTTCGGCACTAGGATCATCGGTGATTTGGATCACGACAAGTACGACTCCATCAACCCCGTTCACTTGAATGCTTCCGCTTAGCGATCTACAAGGGTATGTAGATGCACTCTCCTTCCTCTCGTTGCTAGATTACTCCATAGATTGATCTTGGTGATGCGTAGAAAGTTTTGAATTTCTGCTACGTTCCCCAACATGGACATGCTGCTATACCTGCTCCGCAGATTTGGGGAGGCTACGGGACTGAAACTGAACCAAGAGAAATCTTCAGTCATCCCAATAAACTGCGGTGATGTTCAGTTATCGGAAGTTTTGGAAAACTTTGGAGGGAAGCAGTCCAACTTCCCAACCACATATCTGGGGCTCCCAATCTCTCCAAGGAAGCTGAAGCTGGTGCATTTTCAGTTCATTATCGACCGGATCCGCTCTAGGCTGGCTGGATGGAAAGGAAAACTGATGAACATGGCCGGTCGGCGTGTACTGGTGCGCGCAGTTTTGACAGCCTTGCCGGTTTTTGCTATGACAGTTCTAAAAGTGCCGAAAAAAATCCTGAAAGAGGTGGACAAGGCTCGGAGGCAATTCCTATGGGCTCAAGATGAAAACTTAACTGGCGCCAAGTGCAAGGTAGCCCGGGGAGATGTTTGCCTCCCGCTAGCCAAGGGGGGGGGCTCGGGCTGCTCGACCTCTGTCGTTTCAGTACTGCTCTTAGGCTGCGCTGGCTGTGGCTTGCTTGGCAGCAGCCGCGGAGACCCTGGATGAGCTTTCCACCCCATGTGACAATGAAGATCACGAGCTGTTTTCATCTGCTACCTCGGTGCAGTTGGGCAACGGAAAATTGGCGCCCTTCTGGACTAGCAACTGGATCGGATCTTCCACACTGCACCGTGAGTTCCCGGCTCTGTTCCACCATTCAAGAAGGAAAAACAGGACGGTTGCAGATGCATTGACAGAGGACAAATGGGTGCGAGATCTCCGACATGGAAACACTGCGGAGATTGCCCTGGAGTTCCTGCAAATGTGGAGGAAGATTCAGAGGGCGGGCATCGTGCTTTCCTCCGAGGAGGACAAGCTCAGCTGGGTCGCCGGAGCGGGAGGCGGCTCTTACTCGGCCAGGGCTGCGTACAATCTTCAAATCAATGATGTCCCTTCCTCGGGGATCAAAGTAGCATGCTGGAAGGCTTGGGCGCCAGGCACAGTGAAAATCTTCGCCTGGCTTCTCCTCAAGGACAGATTATGGTGCAACGATCGCTTGCAACGTCGAGGATGGCCTAATGGGTATTTCTGCACCTGTTGCAACAGAAATTTGGAGAGTTCCACACACCTTTTCTGGGACTGCCCTTTCGCTCGATCAGTCTGGCAGACGATGTCTTCTAGATTTGGCTGTGCAGCACTGAAAGAGGAGCGGGAATCAAACCACAGCTCTCTTAAACACTGGGAACGGATCGTCGCCATGACGCCCCAGGGCTGCAGAAAGGGCTTCAAGACAATGTTGCTGTTGATCACCTGGGAGCTATGAAAAGAGAGAAACGCATGTGTCTTCAGGGGAAAAAACTCCACAGATGGAGGATGTTCTGCGAGCCATCAGGAGCGCGCTGGAGCTCTGGCGGCTTGCTGGTGCAAGATGTCTTGAGCCCCCATTCAGGGAAGATGTAGCGAGATAATACCCTTAGCTTCTTTTAGTTTGGAAAGTTAGATCTCTCAATTTCTGGTAAACTATGATCACTTGATCATCCTTGTATTTCCCGTTGCTTTCTTCTAAATCAATGAAGCCGGTGACTCCGGATCTTTCAAAAAAAATGGAACGATGGAAGCGGCACCGATCAGAAGCAGCAACAGCCTCTGGATTACACGATCGAAGGGAGATTGGCTTTTTCACGGTAAGCGGCACAAAGAACGCCGATGCACGCCACCACACGTCAATCCTAAGGAAAAAGCCCAGAAAGAGAAGGAAGCCTGCACACGTACGCATCCACCGAAGAAATCTCAGGCGGCGAAGTCAACGGGCCATGCTGACCCACAGGCAACTGAATTCGCTAAGCGCACAATCCAATCGACACACATGTTAAGAAAATTTTGAGCGACGATCTACAGCCACCATGTAATTCTACACGGTCATATCCCAATTAAATAGCACGTGCCACATCCAGAATTCACCATGGGTCATTTTCATCCAAGTGTATTAATATTAGAGCGAAAACCTTGCCGGATATAGAGGCATGGGTATGTCCATCTTTGGAGGCGGCTGCGGCAGCTCACCCTTTGCGAGGTGCTTGATGGGACCTCCTATTTGGCACAGTGCAGGCCGCGAAAACGTGCCCTGCCTTTTTCAAATTTTAAAAAAATGTGAATTTTAAAAATAAATTCAAGAAACCATAAAATACTCATGAATCCATAAAAAAATCATGACTTCAAAAATAGTCCGGGAAATCATAAAATGTCCGTGGATTAAAAAAAATGTTTGGGGTTGTGAAAATATGTTTGCATACTTCAAAAAATAAAATGATATGGATAAAAAGTTCATAATTTGAAAAATGTTTGGATATTCAAAGAAATGTCCATGCCACTTTTCAAAAATGTTTGTCAATATCAAAAATTGTTTGCGATTCAAAAAAATCTCAGTTCCAAAAAATGCTTGCGAATTTATAAAAACTGTTCACATATTAGATTAAATGTACAAGTTTCAGAAAGCAATGTTCATGGAATTGATATATTGAGATTTCCCAAAAAGTTTGAGAATTTGAAAAATATTCATGATTTCAAACAATGATCTCGAGTTTCCAATAAATGCTCATTATTTCAAAAAACAAATGTTCGTGAATTTGAAAATGGGATTTAAAAAATGTTCACTAATTTCAAAGAAGTTTGCAAAATGTAAAAGAAAATGGAAAGATAGAAATAAAAAAATAAAAAAATGAAATGGAGCATAAAAATTAAAACAAAGGAGAAAACAAAGGCTTAGAATGAAAAAAGGAAAAATAAAAAAACAGAAGATATAAATAAATAAAAAAACATGCCAAAATAAAATAATTTAAAAATGGGTTCAGGGAAGGTTCTACAACCTTTCTAAAACTGGTGGAAAACAATGTCAAAATGGGCCAGCCCATACACGGGACATCCATGGGGTGCGTGCTAGGTCGCTACACAGCGACCTACGCGCCAAATAGGAGTAGCCACACAAGACACCCTCTCTTCAGGATGGACCTCCTCCGACATCTATTGGGCTGGTCTTGTTACCTCGTGTGGTTCCATTTCGCCACGATCTCGTATGTAGCGTACTATGCGCTAGGGAACCAACCAACGTCCAGTCCGATTTGGTGCATAGGTCGCCAAATAGTGACCTAGCGCGTACCCCCCGCTTCCCGCAAAGCTTTATGCTAGGTATACTTTGGGCTGGCCACACTAGCTCCATTCCAGTTTTGGGATGGTTTTAGAACTTTCCCAAGCTAGGTTTTTCTTTAGGTCTTCTTCTGTTTTTTAATTTTTTTCTTTCCTTTCTTTTTTCATTTTCATTCTTTATTTTTATTTTCGTGTTTGATTTTTCTTGTTTACATTTTCATTTTCTTATCATGTTCTTTTTAATTCATTTTCTCTCCTTTTCATTTTCCTTTTCTTTTTAACTTCGCTAACATCTTTTCAAATTCATTAGCATTTTTGGAAATCATGAAAATTTTATGAATTTGTGCATATTATTGTGAAGCCGCGAACATTTTCCAAATTTATAACTAATTAGTGCACATTTTATAAAATCACAATCATTTGTTGAATTTGCAAACATTTTTATGTAACTGTGAAGAATTTTTTGAATCGGCATACTTTTTTTGAAATTAGGAAAAAAAATTGAAATTTTTGAACACTTTTTTCTTTTGACGAACATTTTCTGAAATGCGCGCACATTTTTCCAATTCATGTGTTTTTTCACGAATATTTTTGGAAAATTTCATGAACATTTTTCGAATTCATGAATTTTTATTTTTGCGAATAAAATTCATGAATATTTTTTGACTATGCAAATATTTTTTATTTCCCAAATATTTTATTCAAAATCCTGAACAATTTTTTGATTCACAAATATTTTTTGAATACGTTAACATTTTCAGATTTCCTGAATATTTGTTTTTTCAAAAACAAGAAAATATTTAATATGCGAACATTTTTTTGAAGTAACATACATTTTATTATTTCTTGAACATTTTTTCTTCAGAATTCACAATCTTTTGAAATCCCAAATCATTTAAAGAAGAAAAAAAAGAACATTTTATGATTTCGTTTTTTGGCCTTTTAGTTTTTGCCTGGTTTTTCATAGGTTTTGGAGCAAAAAGTTTTTCTTTGCAAAGCAAAGTTGTGCTTCTTGTAAAGGAAAAAAATATGTCCTTTCATGAGAAGCACCAATTAGCTTCTTGTGGAAGCACATATTTGCCTCCATGAGAAGCATAGTTGTGCTTCTTGAAAAGGAAAAAAAAGTGTGCTTTCACGAGAAGCACAGATTTGCTTCTGCAAGAAGCACAACTCGATAATATTAGCCGTTGGGATGGTCGGAGAAAAACATATTTGGGCAGGATTGAGATTCTTCTAAAAAAACTAAACCTGGGCTGGTCATTTGTAAAAAAATTGGGTTGGGTGTGTTGTCGCAAAAACAAAACTTGGGCTGGCTGGGCCACATTAGAGTTGATAGATGCCCTAAAAAGTCGATACCTTTCTTCGTCCCAGATGTCTGTTTAGGGAACCTGTTGGGTCCTACTCACAAGGGAATATGTTGGACTCGTAAAATAAAAAGTAGGGAATATGTAAAAAACTTGGGTAACTGAGGACTCGAACGAGAAGAACATGTGGTGGGGGGTTTAGAGGGATAGCATGGGACGCGCTTTACGGGAGGGCGGGTGGAGCACATGTTGGGAAACGTTGCATGGAAAACCAAAAAAATTACGCACACGCAAGATCTATCCATGGAGATGCATAGCTATGAGAGGGGAGAACATCTTCATACCCTTGAAGATCACTATACGAAAGCGTTTATCAACGCGGTTGATGTAGTCGTACACCTTCATAACCCGTACCGATCAAGTATCAAACGTACGGCACCTCCGCGTTCAGCACACGTTCAGCTCGATGACGTCCTCGCCTTCTTGATCCAACAAGAGGGGGGAAGTAGTAGATGAGTTCCGGAAGCACGACGGTGTGGTGACGATTGGTGATGAAGAACAATCTCCGCAGGGCTTCGTCAAGTACTACAGAAACTAGACGGAGGATAAACTAGAGGGGACGGGGTTGCCGGCACACGGCTTGGTGAATCTTGATGTATTCCAGGTGCTAGCCCTGCCCCTATACTTATATGTTGAGCCCTGGGGTCGTAACTTGGAGAAAGAGCCTCCTCAAAGTCAGTTTTGCCCGCAAGGAAGAGTCCTTCTCGGACTTCAGGACCAGACGTCATGGGCCTCGGCATCTGGCCCAGGGCCAGATGCCAGGGTCCCCAGCGTTTGGCCCCCTAGCCTCCGCAAAACTCCTTTTACACCGACCTAAAGCCCCGTGGGCTTTACCCCTTGACTTAACCATATCATCCTATATATCAATCTTTGCCTCTGGACCATTCCGGAGCTCCTCGTCATGTCCGTGATCTCATCCGGGACTCTGAACAACATTCGGTCACCAACATACATAACTCATATAATACTATATCGTCAACGAACGTTAAGCGTGCGGACCCTACGAGTTCGAGAACTATGTAGACATGACTGAGACACCTCTCCGGTCAATAACCAATAGCGAAACCTGGATGCACATATTGGCTCCTACATATTCTACGAAGATCTTTATTGATCGAACCTTCATGACAGCATACGTAATTCCCTTTATCCATCAGTATGTTACTTGCCCGAGATTCGATCGTCAGTATCTTCATACCTAGTTCAATCTCGTTACCAGCAAATCTCTTTACTTGTTCCGTAATACATCATCCTGCAACTAACTCATTAGTCACTTTGCTTGCAAGGCTTCTTATGATGTGTATTAGCGAGAGGGCCCAGAGATACATCTCTGATACTCGGAGTGACAAATCCTAATCTTGATGTATGCCAACTCAACAAACACCTTCAGAGATACCTGTAGAGCATCTTTATGATCACCCAGTTACGTTGTGACGTTTGATAGTACACAAGGTATTCCTCTGGTATCCGGGGACTGCATAATCTCATAGTCAAAGGAATATGTATTTGACATGAAGAAAGCAATAGCAATAAACTGAACAATCAATATGCTAAGCTAACGGACGGGTCTTGTCCATCACATCATTCTCCTAATGATGTGATCCCGTTATCAAATGACAACACATGTCCATGGTTAGGAAACCTTAACCATCTTTGATAAACGAGCTAGTCTAGTAGAGGCTTACTAGGGACACGGTATTTGTTTATGTATTCACACATGTATTTAAGTTTCCGATCAATACAATTCTAGCATGAATAATAAATCTTTATCATGAATAAGGAAATATAAAATAAAAACTTTATTATTGCCTCTAGGGCATATTTCCTTCAGCACTGCAAGCACTTTCTTGCGTATGACCATGTGGATCCTCCTTGGTGATAACCCACGGGTGTAGAGAATCGCAGCAGTCTTCGAGAAAACTAATACAACCTAAATTTATTAATTCGACACAAGAGCGCCAAACAATACTTCTAAGATTTAGTAGTTAATGAGTCAATTCAACCACACCTGAGACAAGTACTTGCTTGCAAAAACTATAAGTGGCATCGACAATATTCTGAATGACCTGGTGTACGTAACAAAGCACTTTAACGATCATGGACGACAACGACAAGCTCCGGTAGCGGACATGCTCATGGACTGTTCAACGATATGTGTCAACCAAATCCGCAGGTTAATTTCTACCACATATGCATTTATAGGCCCAATTTTAGGATGGTAGTCTCATTGTGGTGCATGTTCAGGACTCCTTCATGATAGGTTAGATAAAATGACAGTCATGATCCTCCAAATTTTTGTGATGGGTGATCAATATTCGCCCTTGTTTGATATTAGGCAATCATCGGGTACTCAAAAAAGAAGGTAGAGGCAGTCAGACATCATGAAATGTGTACACATCCAATGAAGATATGTTGTTGTGTAAAGCTTGGTTGACCACAAGCATGGATCCTATATATAGAGCTGAGCAAAAGGGCTCGAAGTATTGGGCAAAAAATCATGCATGGTACTACATGGAACCGCATCCAATCCATACTGACTACATTGAGAGCTCTCCCCAAAATAGATGGGCCGCCATCTAAGAGTATGTGAACAAGTGGTGAATAGGCATCAAATGGCAATGGATCCCAAAGCCATGTAAGTTTTGTTTGCTCATTTTTCTTTCTTGCTTCATTTCTTGCATCATGTTGATGTGTGATGTTTGCTTGCTAGATGAGGTTGGCCGCCGCATTGTATCGTCAATGTGAGAAGAAGCCATTCACTTTGTCACATTGTTTGTTGGAGCTGGATAGGAAACCCTCTTTGAAGATCTCAAGAACCCATGAAGAATAAGAACAACAACAATGATGGGTCAAGCTCCTACCAATATGTTGGATTGGATGACGACGATGACCAAGGTGAACGGGCGGCTAGGCTTGGAACCATGATACAAACAATCCACAAATTTAGTTGATAGATTGATTCTTTACATAATTTTTTGCATTATATGTTTCTCGCCTACATCTTGAATTTTTTTACTTCAAACTATTCATTGTGTCAATCGTCTTGCTTGAATACATACTAGTTGGCCAACTAAATTTGTAGATTGTCTGTATTGTGGCTTTGGTTTTCTGTTGAACTAGCTCGGACAGATGGACGGAGGATGGCCTTGAAGCCACTTTCCCCTTGCTTGTCAATGATGTAACAATGATGGTGAATAGAAAACATGAGCTTTGAGATGTAAAAAGAAAGTGCATGCTGCCCCTACGAAAAGAAGTGTATGATGTGGTTCCCTAAAAAAGTCGGTGTTGTGGTTTATGAAATACTCCATCTATAAAGAAATATAAGATCATTTAGATCACTAAAGTAGTGATCTAAATTCTCTTATATCTCTTTCTTGATGGAGTATAACATGACCATTTTGTACTTTAGATGTGAAGTTTTTAAGCAGTTTCATGCTGGAATTTAGTCTATTTTGGGACAGCCCAATAACTATTTCAGAAATTCCTAATAAACCCTAGAGGCCCACTTAGCCCACCCGTGTAAGGCAAGGGATACTACTAAAGTTTAGTCCCACATTGCTAGTTTAGTGGGAGTTGGACCTCCTTATAAGGGAGGTTCTTTCCCCACTTGTATGAGCATGCGAACAAGAGGGACATCCACGCGTGCTCCTCCGCAGCCCGCCTCGCCACGCCTCATCACAACGCGTCGTGGGTTGCGGGAATGAGCCGAGCCGATGTCTAAATTTTTGCCACGCACGACGGGTATACAAAAAGTCACACAGACGCTGAAGAGATTTTTGCGGTAGTGGAGTTTTAATGCGAACAGTGCAGCCCTTCGGCTGCTGGCTGTTCTCTTCATCTCCGTCTCTTCCTTTCACCTTCCGTTGCTACCCTCTCGCCTCTCTCTCCTGTGCCTATAAAAGGGAGGTCGCTCCTCTCCAGAGATGCACACCAGAAGATCCTCTTCCTCTCGCCACAAAGTTCCCGAGCAATGCTGCTACGATCTTCCCCATCCCGGCTTGCGGCGTGCACCGTAGGTCAGGATAGTAGGCCTCCGAAACTCCACCTCTTTGAGTCCTGTATGAGAGAAGGGTGATAAGGTTTTTGCGGAGCGCTCAGCGCGACTACTGACTTCTTCGTCACGGACGCCCCGGACTCCGACGACTACTTCCCCGACGACGACTTCTTCCCCGACGTCGACAACCTCGTCGAGGACATGGCTGGCGAGGACACCGACCCCAAGACCAGTGCTCCTGATCCCGTTCCGTACGTTCTCATACTCTTTATGTTAGAGGTTCTACCACAACTTCTTGCTCTAGTGTCTATTCTAGATGTGTTCTGGTCTAGTTCATATATGCAGATGCTATTTGCCTTCTCTCTGTCAGTTTGCATGACTTACTTTATCTCTGCTATATTAGTCATGTGTTATCTAGTATTTCCATTAATAAAATTATTCGGTAAATTGCTCATATTTCCAACAATCCGAAAACCTTATTATAGGCAATTTACCCCGATTGGTTTTGCTGATTCCATGTGACCTCTTATGTTTGAGGGTATCCACTATAAGAGGTGGTGAGAGTCGTTCTATGGTTTCAAACCATGAGCTGCTATGACGCCACTCTTGGCAAACCTGAAGGAGAATATGATGCTCAATAGGAACAAGCTTTTCAGAAAATGGATACCCTGTTTAAGGCTGCTCTTTTGAGTGTTCTTGGTAAGAACATAGTTGATGCTTATGCGTCAATTGATAATGGAAACAATATGTGGGACGCACTCGAGGCCAAGTTTGGGGTCTTGGATGCTGGCACTGAGCTGTACATCATGGAGAAATTCTATGATTACAGGATGACTGAAGAGCGCTCTGTGGTTGAGCAAGCTCATGAGATACAATCATTTACTAGAAAACTTGAGCACTTCAATTGTATGCTATCGGACAAGTTTGTTGCCGGAGGTATCATCAGTAAGCTTCCTCCTTCGTGGAGGAACTTTGCTACCTTACTGAAGCATAAGAGGCAGGAGTTTTCCATTTCGGATCTCATTGGTACTCTTGATGCGGAAGAAAAGGCGAGAGCAAAGGACAACTGTGCTCAAGGTATTGAGGGGGGTTCTAGTGCCAGTCTGGTACAGAAGAAAAATTTCCAGCCCACAAGTTCAAGAACAAGGGCAAGTTTCATGGTAAAGCAAAGTTTGATGGGAAGAACAAGGTTGTGCAACACACGAACTTCAAGAAGAAGAATGGCAAGAAGAAAGGTGTTTGTCATATGTGTGGAGATCCTGATCATTGGGCTCCTAGTTTCCCTAATCGCTATAAAAAGCGTCATCTTGGGAAAGGCGGCAAGATCGCTAATATTGTCATTGGAGACACTGACATGAAGTATGTTGGGTATGGTATATTTCCCACTATTCTTTCAGTATGTCATTCTCCTGATTGGTTGATTGACACGGGTGCTAATGTGCATGTATGCGGTGATATTTCCATGTTTTCGTCTTATCAGACCGCAGGGACTTCCACCGGGCTGATGGGCAACGGTTCAAGTGCTTCTGTTCGTGGTGTTGGCACGGTAGATCTGAAGTTAACTTCAGGGAAGATCGTGCGGCTGAAGAACGTGCATTATGTCCCCCCCCCCGTCAATAAAAATCTTATTAGCGGATCTCTTCTGTGTAGAGATGGCTACAAGCTTGTCTTTGAGTCGAATAAATTTGCAATATCCAAGTATGGAACCTTTGTTGGTAAAGGTTATGAGTCAGGAGGCCTGTTTCATTTATCCTTGTCAGACGTTTGCAGTAAAGTTGTTAATCATGTTTGCAACAATAGCGAATCAAATGTGTGGCATTCACGTCTCTGTCATGTTAACTTTGGTTGCATGTCGCGATTAGCCAAGTTGAACTTAATCCCTAGTTTCACCACTGTCAAGGGATCTAAGTGTCAAGTGTGTGTGCAAGCTAAACAACCTTGTAAGTCTCATGCGACTGCGGAAACAAAAAATCTTGCACCACTAGAGCTCATACATTCAGATCTTTGTGAAATGAATGGTGTGTTAACAAAAGGTGGAAAGAAGTATTTTATGACATTAATTGATGACTCCACTAGATACTGCCATGTGTATCTTCTGAAATCTAAGGATGAGGCTTTGAACTATTTCAAGATCTATAAAGCTGAAGCGGAAAACCAACTTGATCGAAAGATCAAGAGGCTTAGGTCCGATCGTGGTGGAGAGTATTTCTCAAATGAATTTGATTCCTTTTGTGCGGAACATGGTATAATCCATGAGAGGACGCCTCCCTATTGATGACCCACAAGTGTAGGGGATCTATCATAGCCTTTTCGATAAGTAAGAGTGTCGAACGCAACGAGGAGCAGAAGGAAATGATAAGCAGTTTTCAGTAAGGTATTCTCTGCAAGCACTGAAATTATCAGTAACAGATAGTTTTGTGATAAGGTAATTTGTAACGAGTAGCAAGTAATAAAAGTAAATAAGGTGCAGCAAGATGGCCCAATCCTTTTTGTAGCAAAGTACAAGCCTGGACAAACTCTTATATGAAGGAAAGCGCTCCTGAGGACACATGGAAATTATCGTCAAGCTAGTTTTCATCACGTTCATATGATTCACGTTAGGTACTTTGATAATCTGATATGCGGGTGGACCGGTGCTTGGGTGATGTCCTTACTTGGACAAGCATCCCACTTATGATTAACCCCATTGCAAGCATCCGCAACTACAACAGAAGTATTAAGGTAAACCTAACCATAGCATGAAACATATGGATCCAAATCACCCCTTACGAAGCAACGCATAAACTAGGGTTTAAGCTTCTGTCACTCTAGCAACCCACCATCTACTTATTACTTCCCAATTCCTCCCTCTAAGCCCAAACAATGGTGAAGTGTCATGTATTCGACGTTCACACGACACCACTAGAGGGATGGCAACATACATCTCATCAAAATATCGAACGAATACCAAATTCACATGACTACTTATAGCAAGACTTCTCTCATGTCCTCAGGAACAAACGTAACTACTCATAAAGCATATTCATGTTCATAATCAGAGGGGTATTAATATGCATAATGGATCTGAACATATGATCTTCCACCAAATAAACCAACTAGCATTAACTAAAAGGAGTAATCAAGACTACTAGCAACCCACAGGTACCAATCTGAGGTTTGGATACAAAGATTAGATACAAGAGATGAGCTAGGGTTTGAGATGAGATGGTGCTGGTGAAGATGTTGATGGAGATTGACCCCCTCCCGATGAGAGGATCGTTGGTGATGACGATGGTGGTGATTTCTCCCTCCCGGAGGGAAGTTTCCCCGGCAGAACAGCTCTGCCGGAGCCCAAGATTGGTTCCGCCAAGGTTCCGCCTCGTGACGGCGGAGTTTCTTCCCCCAAAGCTTGCTTATTATTTTTCTTGGACGAAAGACCTCATATAGCAGAAGATGGGCCTCAAAGGGCCACCAGGGAGCCCACGAGGCAGGGGCGCGCCCCCCACCCACGTGGCCAGGGTGTGGGCCCCCTCTGGAACTTCTTTCGCCCACTATTTTTTTATATTCTGGAAATAACTTCCGTGAAGTTTCAGGACTTTTGGAGCTGTGCATAATAGGTCTATAATATTTGCTCCCTTTCCAGCCCAGAATCCCAGTTGCCGGCATTCTCACTCTTCATGTAAACCTTGTAAAATAAGAGAGAGTAGGCATAAGTATTGTGACATAATGTGTAATAACAACCCATAATGCAATAAATATCGATATAAAAGCATGATGCAAAATGGACGTATCAACTCCCCCAAGCTTAGACCTCGCTTGTCCTCAAGCGAAAGCCGAAGTCGAAAAATATGCCCACATGTTTGGAGATAGAGGTGTCGATAAAAATAAAATACGGACATGAGGGCATCACGAACATTCTTAGAGCAACAACATATATATATATATATATATATCCATATGATCTCTTATGCTAAAGTAATACTTCAATCACAATTTCAAGTATGAATCATAAACTTCATTGAGAACCAACAAACTCTAATCTCAGTCATTGAGGCAATTGCAATTTATCATAACATAGGAAAGAGTCAATATAAGAGCTTTTCAGCAAGTCCACATACTCAACCATGTTTTAGTCTTTCACAATTGCTAACACTCACGCAATATTTATGGGTATGAAGTTTTAATCGGACACGGAGAAAGATAGGGGCTTATAGTTTTGCCTCCCAACGTTTTACCTCAAGGGTAATGTCAACAATAATAGTTCATGAAAACTCACATCCAATTTGCTATATATATCAGGACCTTTCCAACACATTGTGCTTGTCAAAGGATAAAATGTAACAAGGAAAGGTGGATATCACCATGACTCTTTGCATGAAGTATAAGATAAGAATAAAAGATAGGCCCTTCGCAGAGGGAAGCAGAGGTTGTCATGCGCTTTTATGGTTGGATGCACGAAATCTTAATGCAAAAGAACGTCACTTTATATTGCCACTTGTGATATGGACCTTTATTATGCAGTCCGTCACTTTTATTTCTTCCATATCACAAGATCGTATAAAGCTTATTTTATCCACACTAATAAGTCATACATATTTAGAGAGCAATTCTTATTGCTTGCACCGATGAAAACTTAATTGAAGGATCTTACTCAATCCATAGGTAGGTATGGTGGACTCTTCATGGCAAAAACAGGTTTAGGGATATTTGGAAGCACAAGTAGTATCTCTACTTGGTGCAAAGAAATTGGCTAGCATGAGAGGGAAAGGCAAGCTCAACATGTTGGATGATCCATGACAATATAATGTATCTCGCATGTAAGAAAACATAACCCATTACGTTGTCTTCCTTGTCCAACGTCAACTCTTTAGCATGTCATATTTTAATGAGTGCTCACAATCATAAAAGATGTCCAATATAGTATATTTATATGTGAAAACCTCTCTTTCTTTATTACTTCTTATTAATTGCAACAATGACCAAAACTATGTTTGTCAACTCTCAACAACTTTTATTCATCATACTCTTTATATGTGAGCTCATTACTCTCCATAAGATCCATATGATCTCTTTGTTTTTTTATTTCTTCTCTTTTATTTTGTTCCCTCAAGATCATAGCAAAATAATCAAGCCCTTGACTCAGCACTAATCTTTATTATATATAGCTCACGGACTCGATTACACAAGAAGATCATAAAGCAAAACTCACAACTAGATCATACTAAAACTTTATTCTACTAGATCAAGATATTATCAAAAGGATCGAACTAAGAAAAAGGGTAAGGATAAAAGTGATGGTGATACGATACCGGGGAACTCCCCCAAGCTTGGCAGTTGCCAAGGGGAGTGCCCATACCCATGTGGTTATGTCTCCTTCTTCGGGGTTGGTGATGTGATATTCTTGGCGATGATGCCCCTCAGGATACGATTCTCTTCCTCGAGCTTAGTGACTTGCTGCTTGAGGTTCATTATTTCCTTACGGAGCTTGCCCGTGACGGCTAAAGCTCCTTTCACCCAAGGATGTTGCATAGATGCGGGAGAACAAGTAACACTCTTTTTCATATTTTCATAAGAAAGAAACCTAACATTGGAAGGGATGATCGAGTTTGGAATAGCTGAGCTCTGTAGTTCCCCCATCGTGAATCCTGCCCGGAAACGAGAAGTAACTTCTTGATCCTCCTCCATGGCATCTATCCTTTTTCAAGTCAGCTTCCATCTCCTCCTCCGTTGAGGGCCCAAAGTGATAGGCATCGCTGTTTGCCCCTGGACCTGGTGTTGGATGAGAGAGCCGACTCTCCCCGACTGACTCTTGAGAAGACATCTTGCTCTAAATCTGTAGCAGAAACAGTTCAAAACAAAAATAGAGGACATTCGTGTGATACGGTGGTCAAAACCTTCGGGAGATTATATAATGAATTTTTACCGACCAAAAGAAGTATCGTGCAAGAAAACGGAGTCCGGAGAGCACAAGAGGTGCCCACGAGGCAGGAGGCGTGCCCAGGGGGTAGGCGCGCCCTCCACCCTCATGGAAGCCTCGTGTCCTTTCCGGTCTGCTTCTTATTTTCCTATTTTCTTAAATATTCCAGAACGGGGAAAAATTGCCATTAGAACTGTTTTGGAGTCGGTTTACTTACTGTACCATGTACCTATTCCTTTTCGGAGTCTGAAAAGTTTCGGAAAGTGTCCCTTATGTATTCCTCCGGGGTTACGGTTTCAATAATATTGGTTTCAACATTTATGGGATTACGTGAGATATAATGTTTGATTCTTTGACCGTTCACCACCTTCGTATTTGTGCCTTCGAAGTTGTTGATTTTTATGGCACTGGAATGATAGACCTCCTCGATGACGTAAGGACCTTCCCATTTAGAGAGAAGTTTGCCTGCAAAAAATCTTCAACGAGAGTTGTATAGAAATACATAATCACCTACATTAAACGCACACTTTTGTATCCTTTTGTCATGCCATCTTTTAACTTTTTCTTTAAACAGCTTGGCATTTTCATAAGCCTGGGTTCTCCATTCATCAAGTGAGCTAATGTCAAAAGGCCTCTTCTCACTGGCAAGTTTGAAGTCAAAGTTGAGCTCTTTAATAGCCCAATATGCCTTATGTTCTAATTCAAGAGGTAGGTGACATGCTTTACCATAAATCATTTTATACGGAGACATACCCATAGGATTTTTGTATGCAGTTATATAAGCCCATAATGCATCATCAAGTTTCTTGGACCAATTCTTTCTAGATCTATTAACAGTCTTTTGCAAAATTAATTTAAGCTCTCTATTGCTAAGTTCTACTTCCACTAGACTGTGGATGATATGGAGATACAATTCTATGATTAACATCATACTTAGCAAGCATTTTATGAAAGGCACCATGAATAAAATGTGAACCACCATCAGTCATTAAATATCTTGGGACTCCAAACCTCGGAAAAACAACTTCTTTAAGCATCTTAATAGAGGTGTTATGATCAGCACTACTAGTTGGAATAGCTTCTACCCACTTAGTAACGTAATCAACAGAAACTAAAATATGTGTATATCCATTAGAGGAAGGAAAAGGTCCCATATAATCAAAGCCCCAAACATCAAATGGTTCAATAACAAGTGAATAATTCATAGGCATTTCTTGACGTCTACTAATATTACCAATTCTTTGACATTCATCACAAGATAAGACAAACTTACGGGCATCCTTGAAGAGAATAGGCCAATAAAAACCGGATTGCAATACCTTGTGTGCAGTTCTATCTCCAGCATGGTGTCCTCCACAAGCCTCGGAGTGACACTTACGTAGGATCTGTTCCTGTTCATGCTCATGTACACAACGTCTAATAACACCATCTAGTCCTTCTTTATAAAGGTGTGGGTCATCCCAGAAGTAATGTCTTAAATCATAGAAGAACTTTTTCTTTTGCTGGTATGTGAAACTAGGTGGTATAAACTTAGCAACAATATAATTAGCATAATTAGCATACCATGGAGCAGTACGAGAAGCATTTTATGACTGCTAATTGTTCATCAGGAAAGCTATCATCAATAGGTAGCGGGTCATCAAGAACATTCTCTAACCTACACAAGTTGTCTACAACGGGATTCTCAGCTCCCTTTCTATCAATGATATGCAAATCAAATTCTTTTAGCAGAAGAACCCATCTAATAAGTCTAGGTTTAGCACCTTTCTTTTCCATAAGATATTTAATAGCAGCATGATCAGTGTGAATAGTTACTTTAGAATCAACATATAAGGTCTGAACTTATCACAAGCAAATACAACTGCTAAGAATTCCTTTTTAGTAGTAGCATAATTTCTTTGAGCACTGTCTAGAGTTTTGCTAGCATATTGAATAACATTTATTTTTTATCAACTCTTTGTCCTAGAATAGCACCTACAGCATAATCACTAGCATCACATATGATTTCAAAGGGTAAATTCCAATCAGGTGGCTGAACAATAGGTGCAGAAATCAAGGCTTTCTTAAGTATTTCAAATGCTTCTACACAACCATCATCAAAGACAAAAGGAATATCTTTTTGTAATAGGTTAGCCAAAGGCCGAGAAATTTTTGAGAAGTCCTTAATGAACCTCCTATAAAAACCGGCATGACCAAGGAAACTTCTTATACCTTTGATGTCCTTGGGACATGGCATCTTTTCAATAGCATCAACTTTAGCTTTGTCAACTTCAATACCTCTTTCAGAAATTTTATTCCCCAAGACAATACCTTCATTAACCATAAAGTGGCACTTCTCCCAATTCAAGACAAGGTTAGTTTCTTCACATCTCTGCAAAACTCAATCAAGGTTGCTCAAGCAATCATCAAAATAGGATCCATAAGCAGAGAAATCATCCATGAAAACTTCATAGATCTTTTCACAAAAGTTAGAGAATATAGCCATCATGCATCTTTGAAAGGTAGCAGGTGCATTACATAAACCAAAAGGCATACGTCTACAAGCAAAGGTACCGAAAGGGCAAGTAAAGTAGTCTTTTCTTGATCATCAGCTGACACAGGTATTTGAGAGAAACCAGAGTAACCGTCTAGAAAGCAAAAATGTGTATGTTTGGATAATCTTTCTAGCATTTGATCAATGAAAGGCAAATGGTAATGATATTTTTTAGTAGCTTTATTTAGTATGCGGAAATCAATTACCATCCTATAACTTGTAATAATTCTTTGCGGAATCAATTCATCTTTATCATTAGGAACGACAGTAATACCTCCCTTCTTAGGGACACAATGGACAGGGCTTACCTACTGACTGTCAGCAACGGGATAAATTATACCTTCTTCAAGGAGCTTTAATATTTCCTTTCTTACCACTTCTTTCGTCTTAGGATTTAACCGTCGTTGGTGATCAATAACTGGTTTGGCATCTTTCTCCAAATTTATTTTGTGTTGACATAGAGTGGGACTAATGCCCTTAAGATCATCAAGAGTATATCCAATAGCAGCACGATGCTTCTTCAAAGTTTTCAATAATCTCTCTTCTTCATGCTCTGAAAGGTTAGCGCTAATAATAACAGGATATATCTTCTTTTCATCAAGATAAGCATATTTAAGAGTATCAGGCAATGGTTTAAGCTCAAACACGGGGTCACCCTTGGGTGGAGGAGGATCCCCTAGGATTTCAACAGGCAAGTTGTGTTTCAGAATAGGTCCCTGTTTAAAGAATACTTCATCTATTTCCCTTCTTTCATTCATGAACATGTCATTTTCATGGTCTAGCAAATATTGTTCTAAAGGATCAGTAGGAGGCATGGCAATAGAAGCAAGACCAATAATTTCATCTTTACTAGGTAATTCTTTATCATGAGGTCGTCTACGAAAATTAGCAAAATTAACCTCATGAGACATATCACCTAAACCAACAGAAACAATATCCTTATTGCAGTCTATCTTAGCATTAACAGTATTCAAGAAGGGTCTACCAAATATAATGGGACAAAAGCCATCTTGTGAGGAACCGAGAACAAGAAAATCAGCAGGGTATTTAACTTTTCCACACAAGACTTCAACATCTCTAACAATCCCAATCGGTGAAATAGTATCTCTATTGGCAAGTTTAATGGTAACATCGATATCTTCTATCTCAGCGGGTGCAATATCATGCATAATTTCTTCGTATAAGGAATGAGGTATTGCACTTGCAGTAGCACCCATATCACATAAGCCATGATAACAATGATCTCCTATTTTAACAGAAATAATAGGCATGCCTACAACAGGTCTATGTTTATTTTTAGCATCAGGTCTAGCGATTCTAGCAGCTTCATTGCAGAAGTAAATAACATGCCCATCAATATTATCGGCCAAGATAAACCATAACAATACTAGGTTCAACTTTAATTTGCTCAGGGGGTTTAGGTGTCTTAATATTACTCTTGTTAACCACAGTTGAAGCTTTAGCATGATTCTTTATTCTAACAGGGAAAGGTGGTTTCTCGATATAAGCAGCAGGAACAACAGGATCATCATAAGTGATAGTCTTTTGTTCAACTTTAATAGGTGCAACTACTTTTACTTCAATGGGAGGATTATATTTAAACCACTTCTCCTTAGGGAGATCAACATGATTAGCAAAGGATTCACAGAAAGAAGCTACTATCTCAGAGTCAAGTCCATATTTAGTGCTAAATTCACGAAAAGCATCGGTATCCATAAAAGATTTAACACAATCAAACTTAGGTGTTATACCTGACTCCTTACCTTCGTCGAGGTCCCAATCTTCAGAGTTGCGTTTAATTCTTTCCAATAAATCCCATTTGAATTCAATAGTCTTCATCATAAAAGATCCAGTATAAGAAGTATCGAGCATGGAGCGATTACTGAGAGAAAGCCGAGCATAAATTTTTTGAATAATCATTTCTCTTGAGAGCTCATGATTGGGGCATGGATATAACATTAACTTAAGCATCCCCCAAGCTTGAGCGATGCTTTCTCCTTCGCGAGGCCAAATATATATATATATATAATTACGATCACGATGAACAAGATGCATAGGATAAAACTTCTGATGAAATTCCCATTTCAATCGCTTGTAGTCCCATGATCCCATATCATCACATAGCCTATACCATGTCAATGCATCTCCCTTCAAAGATAAAGGGAAGACCTTCTTCTTGATAACATCATCGGGCATACCTGCAAGCTTAAATAATCCACAAACTTCATCCACATAGATTAAATGTAAATCGGGATGCAATGTTCCATCTCCTGCAAAAGGATTAGCTAGCAGTTTCTCTATCATACCCGAAGGAATTTCAAAATAAACATTTTTAGTAGGTTCAGTAGGTTGAGGAGCAACTCTTTTCTCTACTGGTCGGGGTGAAGATACCCCGAACAAGCCCCTCAAAGGATTATGTTCCATAGTAACAAGTGACAGTAAATTTCAGCACACTATATAAATTTTTCCTTACCAAATTCCACCTACCAAAGGCGCTTCACTCCCCGGCAACGGCGCCAGAAAAGAGTCTTGATGACCCACAAGTGTAGGGGATCTATCATAGCCTTTTTGATAAGTAAGAGTGTCGAACCCAACGAGGAGCAGAAGGAAATGATAAGCAGTTTTCAGTAAGGTATTCTCTGCAAGCACTGAAACTATCGGTACCAGATAGTTTTGTGATAAGGTAATTTGTAACGAGTAGCAAGTAATAAAAGTAAATAAGGTGCAGCAAGATGGCCCAATCCTTTTTGTAGCAAAGGACAAGCCTGGACAAACTCTTATATGAAGGAAAGCGCTCCTGAGGACACATGGGAATTATCGTCAAGGTAGTTTTCATCACACTACAGGAATCCAGTACTTTGCCGTCTGCCATGGCGGACGACAAAGGCAGGGACGGCTGACGGCAAAGCACTTTGCCGTCCGCGGCGGACGGCAAACAGTGACGACAAAGATACGGTCGGCAAAGAGGTCCTTTGCCGTCTGCTTTTTATGGCGGACGACAAAGAGCCCTTTGCCTACAGTGGCTGACGGCAAAGAGGGGGGACGGCAAAATGTTGCATGTCCGCCAGCGTTACTCCGTTAGGCGGCTAACGACGGCCTTTGCCGTCCGCCAGCGGACGGCAAATTTGAGCACCTCTTTGCCGTCCGCCAGACGATGTCAGCTATACGTCAGCGCCCGCTCTTTTTTGCCGTCCGCCCGGCGGACGGCAAAGGCAAAGTCTTTGCCATCCGCCACGGTAGGCAAATTGGCCAAATGGTCCATCCCCAGGAAGCACAGGTGGGCGCCATGTGCCCCCTTTGCCGTCTGCCACCGACGGCAAAGGGGTCTTTGCCGTCTGCCGTGGACGGCAAAGAGCCTGCACTGCCTCCTTTTTGTTCTGTTTTTCTTATATCCAACAATTATCACAACAAATATTTCACAACACATATATATCCATCACATAAATATCCAGCACATATATATCCAACATAATAAATATCAAGCACATATATATCCATCCATACATACATAGTAGGTTGCACATAGTTCCATCGATCCATACATATTACAATATGCAAAGTTTCATCATAGCAAGCGAGTAGAATACAAGAAGTGCATCAGAGGAAAAAACAGGAAAAAGCAAGCAATCCATCATAGGAAGCTAGCTTCCGTGAAGTGAATGAAACCTGCAAAATGACAAATAAGAAAGTTAGAAAAAGAAGACTAGAAGAAGAATTAGACTAGAAGAAAAAGAATAGAAGAAGTATATGCCATATATTAGCTAACTTAGGTGAAATGTATCGTTTATGAGCTAACCTAGGTGAAATGGGTAGTTTATGAGCTATCCTAGGTGAAATGGATCATTTTGGAGCTAAGTTACGTGAAATGGGTCGTTTATGAGCAAACCTAGGTGAAATGGGTCGTTTATGAGCAAACCTAGGTGAAATGGGTCATTTATGAGCAAACCTAGGTGAAATGAGTCGTTTATGAGCAAACCTAGGTGAAATGGGTCGTTTATGAGCTAAGTTAGGTGAAATGAGTCGTTTATGAGCAAACCTAGGTGAAATGGGTCGTTTATGAGCTAACCTAGGTGAAATTGATCATTTTGGAGCTAACTTAGTTGAAATGGGTCGTTTATGAGCTAACTAAGGTGAAATGCCACGTTTTTGAGCTAACTAAGGTAAAATGGATCGTTTTTGAGCTAACTTAGGTGAAATGGGTCATTTTGGAGCTAACCTAGGTGAAATGGGTCATTTTGGAGCTAACCTAGGTGAAATGGGTCATTTTAAAGCTAACGTAGGTAAAATGGATCATTTAGGAGCTAATCTACGTAAAATGGGTCATTTTAGAGCTAACTTGGATAAATTGGATCACTTCTAAGCTAACTAAGGTAAAATGAGTCATTTTAGAGTTAACTTAGGTAGAATGGATGGTTTATGAGGTCAGTAAGCTTATTAAGTCATTTTGGAGGAAAAGAAGCTAACTCTAGGTCATTATGGTAAGCATATTGGAGGAAATAAAGCTAAGTCTAGGTCTTTATGCATTTGTTAAGCAAAACACTAGAGAAACTTACCGTGATCACGGAGGTGTAGGAGCGGGCTGGCTCGCCGGTAGCTGGAGAAGGAGCGGGCTGGCTCGCGCCGGTAGCTGGAGAAGGATCGTGCGATGCGTTTCTGGAGTTAAGCTGCACCAAAGATCATTTCCAATGTCTCGTTAGCATTATGACACTCAAATGTTAAGACTAGCAAGTAATGTCCATTCAAATTAAACTCACCGTGCTCCCAGGAGCAATCACTGGCATTGGCGGAGCGGTCTGACCGGACTTCTCGCACACAGACTGCACATTTGGTTTTCACAACAGAGTCATACTAGTTAGTAATGAGACTCAAATGTTAAGACTAGCAAGTAATCTGCATAAGAAACTTACCACAAGGAGCTCGTACATGGCCCTTGCCTGCATGTCATTCCGTGCCCTCTCCTGCTCCAACATCTTTGTCGTCTTCTCCTCCAACTCCCGCTGCCTCTCCGCCGCCTCCGCCAGAAGTTTCTCCGTTCTATCTCTCTCACTCTGTATAGCAGCCTGCAACACCACTCACATGACCATTTGTAATCATTGATGGAAGCGCACACAATGTAATGGAGAAAGATAGCTGAGTACGTATAACTAACCTTGAAGGCGAGTTGGACTGGCCGTTCACAAGGCCTTATCTCAGGAGCGGAGCTCGACTGGCGCGCCTTGATCTCCGGGAGAGTGCTAGGACAACGGATAAGTCCATCTCCCATGGCTATGGAGCCATGGGACCTCCCGCCACCAGATATCATCAGCAGCTCTGTATCAATGGGACCCTGGCTCGGGTTAAAGTCCTCCCCTTTCCTCGCCTTCCCCTGATCTCTATATTGCACGAGCTTGTCGTGGGCGGAGATGTTGGTGAAGTTCTTTGGATCATCGAGGTCAGACGCAGAGAATGCCTTGACTTTCTTGTAAGGGCCAGTGTGGGCCATGGCATACAGGTCGTACACCTCTGGCACCTTATCCGCCTTATTGTAGCGTGCCTGAAAGAGAGAAACAAAGTAAATTAGTAATTAAAGGGCTAAAGCTAGCATGATGAATGAATTGCATGAATCATGAAGCAAACCACATACCCAGTTCCGCCCGTACTGAAATAAGTTGGAGCTGCCTTGGTGGTGTGGCACACCTTCCATTTGGGCACGTTTGTCCTTGGCCTCTTTGTGGGTGGCCACCCATTCTTTTGAGCACCACGCATTGACCAACACCTCCCAACAATCCATCCGATCCGCACACCATCTCGGAGGGGCCTAAGTTAGCAAATAGAAACTTGAGCGCTACGGCTATGAATTACTAAATGAAGGAAGTAAGTACAAGGCCTTAAGAATTACCTTCATGTACTTCTCCTTACTCAAGAACTTATCGCGGCACTCCTGCTTGGGCTTCTTGATACCACGCCCGGCTAGTAGTCTCGAACAGCCTGTACCCGAACCTCATGCCGTAAGTTCTGAAGTAGGCGCTTGCACTCCTTGTGGATAACATGATCCGCCTCCTCCTCGTATCCCTCCTCACACCTGTAGAATGTCTGCAATCAAATGAGACAATATTGATTAGTACAATTAATAACTAGCTAGTTGAAGATTTTTAATTGTGTAAAGGAGCAATTACCCAGAACTTTCTGATCACGACGTCTGCCCTCGTCTTGCACAAGACACCGTCGATAATCTCACCCGGCGGGGCCGGGGCAGCCAAGTAGTGCTCCCAAGTCAATCCAACTTCTAGAATCCGACCCTCACCAGGCAACGTGACAAACCCCGGGAAGTTTTGCCGAATCAGAACTCCAAGGACGGAGTTGGGCCGGCGGACACTTTCATGGTGGTCCCAACCCCTGCAGCATGACAAGGCCAACACATCAGTTATTTGAAGAAACGTGAATGCAGAAGGTACAAAAAGATTAAATGCACTTACCTCTCCCCATGAGGGAAAATCAACCACCTCTGCTCGCGGGTCGCCGGCACGGACGGGAGCCGTGTAGCACCACGCTGGTAGACGTTGCCCCCTCCCCCTCCTCATCAGTCGGCTCCCCGCCATCATCAGCATGGCCACTCGGCTCCCCGCCATCATCAGCGTGGCCACTCGGCTCCTCAGGCTGACCCGACCAGGTACCCCATCCAGACGTGTGCTCCTCCGGGGTCTCGTGGGCCCAAGTCTCGTGGGCCGAAGGCCCGTCGACCCGAGGCTCATGGGCCGAAGACCCGTGGACCGGAGGCTCGTGGACCGGAGTCCGTGCAGCCTCCTCCTCAGACGAGTCCACCCTAGCAGTCACGTGCTCGGGTGAAACAGTTGGGGGCGGCGGCGAGGAAGGCGCCGTAAGAGTCACCCTACCTCCTCTCCCGCGACCACGTGCTCCACCTCCTCTCTTCTTCTTACCTCGTCCCCTGCTGGGCACCGCGGTCGACGAAGAAGGGCCCGGCGGTGTCGCCATACTGTCCAGCAACGCTCGGCGGAGAGGTGCGTGTGGAATGGAAGACCTCGCACCACGCGTCGACGAAGAAGGGGCCTCGGCGCGCTCCCGACCAGCGCCCACCATCTTTCAACACCTGCCATGACAAAGAATAAACAAAATTAGTACAACATAAAAAAAGTACCGACATGAATAATAATATGTATATCACTTAAGTGTATCATCATCAAGTACAACATAAAAAATTGAATACCTGACACTACTAATAATCTCGATCAGTATCATCAATAAATGCATAATCATCATCATCACTATAATCAATGATGGGCTCATAGGGTTCATTGGCATCAACATGTGCAAGGCCACCATGACGTAATCGGTCAAGCATTGACAGGTCATCCGCAGCAGTAACCTCTTCTTGTTCCTCCTCTGGGGTGATTTCGGATTCATTGTCGCTGTCTACTTCAATATTTTGGGGTGAAGTATAGCGGTTCTTGAAACGCTTTTTGGAAAGACGTGTCTCTTGGAAGAATTCTCCTTCATATGTGTCTGGGTTAATGTGAGGTTCATAATCCTCTTCCTTTGGGGGAGAAAGTCTAGCACGTGGCGGCACTTCATAAACGACATCCCAACCTTTCAGATTTGGACTAGTTTGGCAGGCCCACGGTAGATAGAATACTTGGGTCGCCTGTTGAGCCGTAATATAGACATCAGGAACATCTAAATGGGTGCTTTGGTTGATTTCAACTAGCCCTATATGTTCATGAGTCCTTCTAGTCTCCTTCCGCTGAAACCAATAACATTTGAAGACTACGACATTCGGTGGGTTTTCACCATAGAACAGAAGTTCATAAATTGCTTCAACTCTCCCATAATACTCGGTACCTCCTTCGCCGATAGCAGATACACAACAATTTGTAGACTTTCGGTCGGCCATAGATAGCTCTTTGCCATAGGTACGAAAGCGATACCCGTTGATGTCGTACTTGTCAAATGAACGGACCTTATAGTCAAAACCATTAGCGACTTGTCTCAATTCGGCGTCCATAGACTCTGAATTAGCCTACAAGTTTAATATGAAACGATTGTTGCATTATGCACAAATTAGCGAATGAAATGAAATTGTTTAATAGAAATTACCGTTTGTTTGAACCAAGATATGAAACCGGGATAGCCGCCTCCTTGCTTTGCGAGAAGCTCATACTCTTCGACGGAATCCTTTTGGATCTCTGCTCCATACGAGAATATGGCGACGTATCGACTGTATGACATATCCAGGAATAAGAGCAGTTCAAAGGAAATAGAAGTTGCGAAACAATGTACCGAGAACTTACTCGATGTATGGCCGCACTTCTATCAGGTTGTTGAAGATATACAACGAAATGGTCCGCCATTCTTCGTTATCCAAAGATACTGGATGTGAAACACTAGCTGGTGCGAGATTCCCTTTGAATAGGCTGAGGTTGGATCCACCCTTTTTAGGCTCGTCAGCATTGTACCGAGGCTTCGGATTATGCAAATGACGATTTTGGGCTCTGTAGTGCGCTGTTACGAAGTTTGCCGCCTCCTCTGTGATGAATGCCTCGGCCATCGATGCTTCAATTCTACGTTTATTTTTACATTTTTCTCGAAGCGTCTTCTGCATCCTCTCAGTTGGGTAGCACCAACGATTTTGCACGGGCCCCCCCAATCTTGCCTCGGTCGGGAGATGCAAAATCAAATGCTGCATTGGATTAAACAAGCCCGGTGGAAAGATCTTCTCTAACTTGCAGATCAACTCCGGCGCCAACTCTTCCATTTCTTCTAGCACGCGAGGCGATAGTTCTTTCGCACAAAGAACACGGAAGAAATAGCTGAGTTCTGCCAGTACTAGCCATTCATCCTCAGGGATGAAGCCACGCAACATCACCGGCATTACCCGCTCAATCCATATGTGCCAATCATGACTCTTGAGACCAAATATCTTCAGTTTATCAAGATTCACTCCCCTCTTTAGATTCGCTGCATACCCATCGGGGAACATCAACTGCTGTTGCACCCACAAGAGAATTTCCCTCATAGCTGGCCTTCCAAGATTGAACCATGCCTTTGGTTTCGTCCAGTTCTGCTTTCCTTTCGGTTCTTTCATGTTTTGTAATGGCCTATCACATAGCGCCTCCAGATCGACTCTAGCCTTAGTATTATCCTTTGACTTCCCATCTATGCTGAACAATGTACCAAAAAGTGCCTCGGCGATATTCTTCTCAGTGTGCATCACGTCGATGGTGTGTGGGCAAAGGAGGTCTTTGAAGTAAGGCAGATCCCATAAGCATGTTTTGTGAGTCCACGCGTGCTTAGTATTATACCCCTTGAAGTACCCTGGACGTTGTGGATCTGGCTCGAGAGCGTTTAACTGATCCAGGGTCTGTTGGCCTGTCAGTGCAGGTGGTGCAGAGTTTTTGACAACTCTACCCCTGATGAAGTTCTTCTTGTCTTTCCTGAACTTATGGCGAGGATCCAGGAACTATCTATGCATGTCAAAGCAAGAAAACTTGCGACCGGCCTGAAGCCAACAAAACTCAAGAGCTCCCTTGCATGTGGGGCACGGGAACCTTCCATGCACACACCAGCCAACGAATAGCGCATACGCCGGCAAGTCATGCGTCGAGTACATGTACCAGACACGCATTATGAAGTTCCGTTTGCTAAAGGCGTCGTATGTCTTGAACCCATTATCCCAGGCTTCTTGCAATTCGTCCTTAAGCGGTTGCATGTACACATTCATATTTTTCCCCGGTTAGTTGGGTCCTGGAATTATCGACGTCAGGAAAATGTTCTTTCTTTGCATAATCTGTCCGGGGGGAGATTGAGTGGAAAGACAAATATGGGCCAACAACTATATTGGGCTGCCCACTGAACCCATCCGTGTTGATGCTGACTCGAGGATGCCTCGGATCTGCCGCTTTGTCAGCATGTAATTCATCAAACTTTTTCCACGCAACACCATCCGATGTGTGTACCATCATCAGATTCCCATCTGCATCTAGTTCGGTTCTTTTGCCTGTTTTGTGCCATGTCATCTGTCTAGCCGTCTCTTCGACCATGAAAAGACGTTGAAGTCTTGGTACGATTGGCATATACCGAAGAACACTAACGGGGATTTTGGTTTGTGTCTTCTCACCCATACCGTTGTCTACCACAATATACCTGGAAGACTTGCAAATGGGACAATAGTTCAAGTCCGCATAGTCAAGCCTAAATAAGGAACATCCTTTCTCACAGGCATGTATCTTCTCATAGGGCATCTTCAGTGCATGGAGGATTTTGTCCGACTAGTACAGGTTTGCAGGCATTACATGGCCTTTGGGTAGAAAGCGTCCAAATACTGTCATAATTGCGTCATAGCATTCTCTGCCCAAGTTGAACTGAGCTTTCAGAGCCATTACTTGTGAGATGGCATCCAACTGGCAAAGCTCAGTGTGCTCGTGGAGCGGACATTTTGAAGACTCCAACATTTCATTAAAGGCCTTTGCAGATTCCTCCATCTCCTCGTCCGAATCCCGAGCATCATCATAGTCTTGCACCATGTTTTCGATCCCGGTACCATGCTCGTCGGTGCGACGACGATCCACCTCAGCTCGGTCACGTTGGGCAGACTCACCATGAAATGTCCACACCGTATAATCGGGCGTAAAACCACTCTTCTGCAGGTGTTTGCCCATTTCAGCCTCTGTCTTCTTTTCCCAATTGCCGCACCGGAAACAGGGGCACCAGGTTTTCTATTGGCCATTTGCAAATGCGGCTTGCACAAACCCCTTGGTTTTTGTGAACCATTCAGCGCTCCATTTGTTCTGACCAGTGTGACCGGTATACATCCATGCACGGTCACTTATCTTGACTTTCAGAGCTACTGGACACACAACAATTATATATGTAATTCACCATGTATATATTCATCAGTTGATCTACTTTGTCAATTTTATTACGTCCATGCAACCTACACTCTAATAGGTAATGATAGGTCCTAATCCCACCCGTGTATGTGTAGATTCGGTTCATTTTCCCATGCTATGCTCCGGATCCGACGCAAAATTTCGGCAGCACCTCCCCGCTGTTCTCCTGATACACGTCTCTGCAATAAACAGAGAGGATGTGTACCCGGAGAACAACAGGGGAGGAACTGACGAAATTTATGCGTCGGATCTGGAGCAAAGCATATGGGAAAACGAACCCAATCTACACATACTCGGGTTGTCCATGGATAGCGTTGGACAATTCGAAAGAATCAAGGTTATAAATATGCAAATGCATGCATATTTATAACTATGACGCTTTCGAACGGGAGACACATATTGGTTACGCACACTGATGATTCAAGACACATATATAGCTAGCTATCAAGTTTCATCGGAATAGATCAAATAATTAATGGGGGAGGAGGACTTGTCATTTGTGCTCACCCACGAACGAAGGGGCAGAGCTCGTCAAACGCACGGCGAGGTCGTCGAACACCAAACCTCGCAGCGATGAAACAACTGCACATTTAAAACTACACGATCAACACAATTATATATGATGTTTTTCATAACAAAATCGAAAAATATATGACCTAACTAATAATTCACAAATATATGACCCCGTCGGCCTCTGGAAGGCCAAAGAACACCTTTTCGGGAGGTGTCGGGGGTCGGGGTGTCCTGTCGGTGTCGGGCTGCCGTGTCGGGGTCGGGGTGCTGTTTCGGGGTCGGGGGGTCGGGGTGTTGTTTCGGGGTCGGGTGTGGTGTCGGGGTCAGGGTGTCGGGTCAGGCTCGGGGTCGGGGTGTCGGGTCAGGCTCGGGGGGTCGGGGTGTCGAGGTCGGGGTGTCGGGTCAGGCTCGGGGTCGGGGTGTCGGGGTCGGGGCCGGGGTCGGGGTCGGGGTATCGGGGTCGGGTCTCGGGGTCGGGGTGTCGGGGTCGGGGTCTCGGGGTCGGGGTGTCGTGTCGGGGTGCCGGGTCGGGGTCTGGGTACCGTGCCGGGTCGGGTTTTTTTCCTTTTCTTCTTCTTCCTCTTCTTCCTTTTCTTCCTTTTTTTCCTTCTTCTTCTTCTTCGTCTTCTTCTTCTTCTTCTTCCTCCTCCTCCTCCTTTCCTTTTTCCTCTTCTTCTTCTCCTCCTCTCCTCTTTCTTCTTCTTCTTCTTCTTCTTCCTCTTCTTCTTTTTTCTTCTCCTCCTCCTCTTCTTCTTCTTCTTCTTCTCCTCTCCTCTTTTTCTCTTCTTCTTTCTTAAAACTAAACTAAACCTAAACCTAAAACTAAAAAAACAGAAAAAGGAAAAAACTAAATCTAAACCTAAAACTAAACTAAAACTAAACCTATAAACCTAAAACTAATCCTAAAACTAAAACTAAAACTAAACTAAACATAAACCTAAAACTAAAAAAATAGAAAAAAGGAAAAAAAAGGAGGCAGAGAGCTCACCTGGGTGGAGGAGGGGGGCGGGGCGGCCTGGGGCGGCGGCGGAGGGGGCGGGGCGGCCTGGGGCGGCGGCGCCGGGCGGCAGTGGCGATGGTGCCGGGCCTGGCCGGGGCGGCGGGGCACGGGGGTGCCGGGGCGCCGGGGCTTGGCGGTGCCCAGACGGCAGGGCGGCGGGGGCGGCGGGGGCGACGGGGCAGGGGGCGCTGGGGCGGCGGCGGGGTGGTGGGGCGACGGGGCGGCGGCGAGTAACTGGGGAGAGAAAGAGAGAGAGGGGCGGGGTGGGGCGCGGCCGTTAACGTTAGTGGGGCCCTCCCTCTTTGCCGTCCGCCCCCCTTTGCCGTCCGCCTTTTTGCTCTTTGTCGTCCGCTAGCGGACGGCAAAGAGGGGGGGCCGTTAGGTTTTTTTTAGCAGCTCGTCAGTGGGGCCCCTACCTCTTTGCCGTCCGCTCGCCGACGACAAAGAATCTTTGCCGTCTGCTAGCCGACGGCAAAGAACTGGCTGATGGCAAATTAGGTCTTTGCCATCAGCCAGTTCTTTGCCGTCTGCTTTTTGGTAGCTGATGGCAAAGAGCTTCTTTGCCGTCCGCTAGCTGACGGCAAAGAGCTGACAGATGGCAAAGTAGCTGATTCCAGTAGTGTCACGTTTATATGATTCGCGTTCGGTACTTTGATAATCTGATATGTGGGTGGACCGGTGCTTGGGTGTTTTCCTTACTTGGACAAGCATCCCACTTATGATTAACCCCCATTGCAAGCATCCGCAACTACAACAGAAGTATTAAGGTAAACCTAACCATAGCATAAACATATGGATCCAAATCAGCCCCTTACGAAGCAACGCTAAACTAGGGTTTAAGTTTCTGTCACTCTAGCAACCCATCATCTACTTATTACTTCCCAATGCCTCCCTCTAGGCCCAAACAATGGTGAAGTGTCATGTAGTCGACGTTCACACGACACCACTAGAGGGATGACAACATACATCTCATCAAAAATATCGAACGAATACCAAATTCACATGACTACTTATAGCAAGACTTCTCCCATGTCCTCAGGAACAAACATAACTACTCACAAAGCATATTCATGTTCATAATCAGAGGGGTATTAATATGCATAATGGATCTGAACATATGATCTTCCACCAAGTAAACCAACTAGCATCAACTACAAGGAGTAATCAACACTACTAGCAACCCACAGGTACCAATATGAGGTTTGCGTACAAAGATTGGATACAAGAGATGAATTAGGGTTTGAGATGAGATGGTGCTGGTGAAGATGTTGATGGATATTGACCCCCTCCCTATGAGAGGATCGTTGGTGATGATTTCCCCCTCCCGGAGGGAAGTTTCCCCGACAGAACAGTTCTGTCGGAGCCCTAGATTGGTTCCGCCAAGGTTCCGCCTCGTGGCGGTGGAGTTTCTTCCCCCAAAGCTTTCTTATTATTTTTTCTCAGACGAAAGACCTCATATAGCATAAGATGGGCATCGGAGGGCCACCAGGGAGCCCACGAGGCAAGGGGCGCGCCCAGGGGGTAGGGCGCGCCCCCGACCCTCGTGGCCAGGGTGTGGGCCCCCTCTGGAACTTCTTTCGCCCAATATTTTTTATATATTCTGGAAATAACTCCCGTGAAGTTTCAGGACTTTTGGAGCTGTGCAGAATAGGTCTCTAATATTTGCTCCTTTTCCAGCCCAGAATCCTAGCTGCCGGCATTCTCCCTCTTCATGTAAACCTTGTAAAATAAGAGAGAATAGGCATAAGTATTGTGACATAATGTGTAATAACAGCCCATAATGCAATAAATATCGATATAAAAGCATGATGCAAAATGGATGTATCACCTATTCACCTCAGTCAAATGGGGTGGCCGAAACAAAGAACCGTACTCTAACTGATTTGGTTAACGCCATGTTAGACACATCATGTCTCTCCAAGGCATGGTGGGGGGAGGCGATATTGACTGCATGTCATGTCCTAAACCGAGTTCCCACAAAGAACAAAGAGATAACTCCATTCGAGGAATGAGAGAAGAAAATGTTAAAGCTCTCTTATCTACGAACCTGGGGTTGTTTGGCGAAAGTCAATGTGCCAATTCCAAAGAAGCGGAAGCTGGGACCAAAAACTATGGATTGTGTTTTCCTGGGACATGCTTTTCATAGCATTGGTTATAGATTCTTGGTTGTAAAATGTGTGGTACCTGACATGCATGTGGGTACGGTCATGGAGTCGAATGATGCGAATTCTTGGTTGTAAAAGCTGTTGGGGAACGTAGTAATCTCAAAAAATTTCCTATGCACACGTAGGATCATGGTGATGCATAGCAACGAGAGGGGATAGTGTTGTCTACGTACCCTCGTAGACCGTTCGCAGAAGCTTTGTATCATAGCGGTTGATGTAGTCGTACGTCTTCACGATCCGACCGATCCAAGTACCGAAAGCACGGCACCTCCGAGTTATGCACACGTTCGGCTCGGTGACGTCCTCGCCTTCTCGATCCAGCAAGAGGGGCGAAGTAGTAGATGAGTTCCGGCAGCCCGACGGCGTGGTGATGGTGTTGGTGAAGAACAATCTCTGCAGGGCTAAGCCTAAGCACTACGAAAACTATGACGAAGGATAAACTAGAGGGGACAGGGTTGCCGGCACACGGCTTGGTGTTTCTTGATGTGTCTTGGGTGCTAGCCCTACCCCTCTATTTATATGTTGAGCCTTGGGGTCGAAACTTGGAGTAAAAACATCCACAAAGTCGGTTTCACCCGAAAGGAAAGAGTCCTTCTCGGACTCCAGGGCGAGACGCCAGGGTTCCCGGCGTCTGGACCCAGACGCCAGGGACCCTGGCGTCTGGCCCCTGGACTCCGCAAAAATTCCTTTTGCGCTTTCGAAAAACCTTGTGGGCTTTCCCTTTGGCCCAAATAAAGTGTTCTCGTACCCAAACATTTCGGGAAACATCCGGAACCCCTTCCGGTGAATTCCGGAACCCTTCTGGAGTCCAAACACTATTATCCCATATATCAATCTTTATCTCCGGACCATTCTGGAGTTCCTCGTTATGTCCGTGATCTTATCCAGAACTCCGAACAACATTCGGTCATTAAAATACATAACTCATAGTACTATATCGTCAACGAACGTTAAGCGTGCGGACCCTACGGGTTCTAGAACTATGTAGATGCTACCTCTTAAGCTTGCGTTGGATTTCCCCGAAGAGGAAGGGATGATGCAGTAGAGTAGCGTAAGTATTTCCCTCAGTTTTTGAGAACCAAGGTATCAATCCAGTAGGAGGCCACGCTTAAGTCCCTCGTACCTGCACAAAACGATAGCTACTCGCAACCAACGCGATTAGGGGTTGTCAATCCCTTCACGGTCACTTACGAGAGTGAGATGTGATACATATAATATTTTTGGTATTTTTGGTATATAGAGATGCAAAGTGAAAAGTAAAGGCAAAGTAAAAAAGTAAAACAATATTAAAGTGATGGAGATTAATATGATGAGAATAGACCCGGGGCCATAGGTTTCACTAGTGGCTTCTCTCAAGAGCATAAGTATTCTACGGTGGGTGAACAAGTTACTGTTGAGCAATTGACAGAATTGAGCATAGTTATGAGAATATCCAGGCATGATCATGTATATAGGCATCACGTCCGTGACAAGTAGACCGAAATGATTCTGCATCTACTACTATTACTCCACTCATCGACCGCTATCCAGCATGCATCTAGAGTATTAAGTTAAAAACAGAGTAACGCCTTAAGCAAGATGACATGATGTAGAGAGATAAATTCATGCAATATGAAATAAACCCCATCTTGTTATCCTCGATAGCAATGATGTAATACGTGCCTTGCTGCCCCTTCTGTCACTGGGAAAGGACACCGCAAGATCGAACCCAAAGCTAAGCACTTCTCCCATGGCAAGAACTACCAATCTAGTTGGCCAAACCAAACGGATAATTCTAAGAGACTTGCAAAGATAACCAATCATGCATAAAAGAATTCAGAGAAGATTCAAATATTATTCATAGATAGACTTGATCATAAACCCACAATTCATCGGTCTCAACAAACACACCGCAAAAAGAAGATTACATCGAATAGATCTCCACAAGAGAGGGGGAGAACTTTGTATTGAGATCCAAAAAGAGAGAAGAAGCCATCTAGCTACTAACTATGGACCCGAAGGTCTGAGGTAAACTACTCACACTTCATCGGAGAGGCTATGATGATGTAGAAGCCCTCCGTGATGACGATCCTCTCCGGCGGAGCTCCGGAACAGGCCCCAAGATGGGTCTCGTGGATACAGAAAGTTGCGGCGGTGGAATTAGGTTTTTGGCTCCTGTTCAGATCGTTTGGGGGTACGTATGTATATATAGGAGGAAGAAGTACGTCGGTGGAGCTCCAAGGGGCCCACGAGGCAGGGGGCGCGCCCTAGGGGGGGCGCCCCCCACCCTCGTGACCGCCTCTTTGATGCCTTGGCGTAGGGTCCAAGTCTCCTGGATCACGTTCGGTGAGAAAATCACGTTCCCGAAGGTTTCATTCCGTTTGGACTCCGTTTGATATTCCGTTTCTTCGAAACACTGAAATAGGCAAAAAAAACAGCAATTCTGGGCTGGGCCTCCGGTTAATAGGTTAGTCCCAAAAATAATATAAAAGTGGAAAATAAAGCCCAATATAGTCCAAAACAGTAGATAATATAGCATGGAGCAATCAAAAATTATAGATACGTTGGAGACGTATCAGGCATCCCCAAGCTTAATTCCTGCTCGTCCTTGAGTAGGTAAATGATAAAAAGAGAATTTTTGATGCGGAGTGCTACTTGGCATAATTTCAATGCAAATCTTCTTAACTGTGATATGAATATTCAGATTGGAAAGATTCAAGACAAAAGTTTATATTGACATAAAAATAATAATACTTCAAACATACTAACAAAGCAATTATGTCTTCTCAAAATAACATGGCCAAAGAAAGTTATCCCTACAAAATCATATAGTCTGGCTATGCTCTATCTTCACCACACAAAGTATTTAAATCATGCACAACCCCGATGACAAGCCAAGCAATTGTTTCATACTCTAACTTTTTCAATCTTCACGCAATACATGAGCGTGAGCCATGGATATAGCACTATAGGTGGAATAGAATGGTGGTTGTGGAGAAGACAAAAAGGATAAGATAATCTCACATCAACTAGGCGTATCAACGGGCTATGGAGATGCCCATCAATAGATATCAATGTGAGTGAGTAGGGATTGCCATGCAACGGATGCACTAGAGCTATAAGTATATGAAAGCTCATCAAAAGAAACTAAGTGGGTGTGCATCCAACTTGCTTGCTCATGAAGACCTAGGGCAATTTGAGGAAGCCCATCATTGGAATATACAAGCCAAGTTCTATAATGTAAAATTCCCACTAGTATATGAAAGTGATAACATGAGAGACTCTCTACTATGAAGATCATGGTGCTACTTTGAAGCACAAGTGTGGTAAAAGGATAGTAACATTGTCCCTTCTCTCTTTTTCTCTCATTTTTTGTTTGGGCCTTTTCTCTTTTTTATGGCCTCTTTTTATTTGGGCTTCTTTGGCCTCTTTTATTTATTTTTCGTCCAGAGTCTCATCCCGACTTGTGGGGGAATCATAGTCTCCATCATCCTTTACTCGCTGGGACAATGCTCTAATAATGATGATCATCACACTTTTATTTTTCTTACAACTCAACAATTACAACTCGATACTTAGAACAAAATATGACTCTATATGAATGCATCCGGCGGTGTACCGGGATATGCAATATGACAATGATGAATGTGTCATGATAAACGGAACGGTGGAAAGTTGCATGGCAATATATCTCGGAATGGCTATGGAAATGCCATGATAGGTAGGTATGGTGGCTGTTTTGAGGAAGGTATATGGTAGGTGTATGATACCGGCGAAAAGTGCGCGGTATTAGAGAGGATAGCAAAGGTGGAAGGGTGAGAGTTCGTATAATCCATGGACTCAACATTAGTCATAAAGAACTCATATAATTATTGCAAAAATCTAGAAGTTATCAAAGCAAAGTATTACGCGTATGCTCCTAGGGGGATAGATTGGTAGGAAAAGACCATCGCTCGTCCCCGACCGCCACTCATAAGGAAGACAATCAATAAATAAATCATGCTCCGACTTCATCACATAACGGTTCACCATACGTGCATGCTACGGGAATCACAAACTTTAACACAAGTATTCTTTAAATTCACAACTACTCAACTAGCATGACTTTAATATTATCACCTCCATATCTCAAAACAATTATCATGCTTCAATCTTTTCTTAGTATTCAACACACTCAAAAAGAAAGTTTCACAAATCTTGAATACCAAGCATATTATTATTAAGCAAATTACCATGCTATTGAGAGACTCTCAAAATAATTTAAGTGAAGCATGAGAGATCAATAGTTTCTTTAAAACAAATCCACCACCGTGCTCTAAAAGATCTAAGTGAAGCACATAGAGCAAAATTATAATGCTCAAAAGATATAAGTGAAGTACATAGAGCAAAACTACATAGCTCAAAAAGATATAAGTGAAGCACATAGAGCAAAACTATAATGCTCAAAAGATATAAGTGAAGCACATAGAGTATTCTATCAAATTTTAATTCATGTATGGCTCTCTCAAAAGGTGTGTACAGCAAGGATGATTGTGGCATACTAAAACACAAAGACAAAAATAATACAAGACGCTCCAAGCAAAACACATATCATGTTGGTGAATAAAAATATAGCTCCAAGTAAATTACCGATGGAAGAGGACGAAAGAGGGGATGCCTTCCGGGGCATCCCCAAGCTTTGACTTTTTGGTGTCCTTGGATTATCTTGGGGGTGCCATGGGCATCCCCAAGCTTAGGCTCTTGCCACTCCTTGTTCCATAATCCATCAAAAGAATTCACCCAAAACTTGAAAACTTCACAACACAAAATTTAAAGTAGAAAACTCGTGAGCTCCGTTAGCGAAAGAAAACAAAAGACCACTTCAAGGTACTGTAATGAACTCATTCTTTATTTATATTGGTGTTAAACCTACTGTATTCAAACTTCTCTATGGATTATAAACTATTTTACTAGCCATAGATTCATCAAAATAAGCAAACAACACACGAAAAACAGAATCTGTCAAAAACAGAACAGTCTGTAGTAATATGTAGCTAGCGCAAGATCTGGAACCCCAAAAATTCTAAAATAAATTGCTGGACGCGAGGAATTTATCTATTAATAATCTTCAACAAGAATTAACTAAATAGCACTCTTAAAATAAAAATGACATCAGTTCTCGTGAGCGCTAAAGTTTCTGTTTTTTACAGCAAGTTCAACAAGACTTTCCCCAAGTCTTCCCAACGGTTCTACTTGGCATAAACACTAATTAAGCACAAAAAACACAACCAAAACAGAGGCTAAATAATTTATTTATTACTAAACAGGAGCAAAAAGCAAGGAATAAAAATAAAATTGGGTTGCCTCCCAACAAGCGCTATCGTTTAACGCCCCTAGCTAGGCATAAAAGCGAGGATAGATCTAGGTATTGCCATCTTTGGTAGGCAATCCATAAGTGGCTCTCATGATAGTTTCATATGGAAATTTTATTTTCTTTCTTGGAAAGTGTTCCATGCCCTTTTTTAATGTAAATTGAAATCTAATATTCCCTTCCTTCATATCAATAATCGCACCAACCGTTCTAAGGAAAGGTCTACCAAGAATAATAGGGCAAGAAGGATTGCAATCTATATCAAGAACAATGAAATCTATGGGCACATAATTCCTATTTGCAACAATAAGAACATCATTAATCCTTCCCATAGGTTTCTTAATAGTAGAATCCGCAAGATGCAAGTTTAGAGAGCAATCATCAAAATTACGGAAATCTAGCAAATCACACAAAGTCTTGGGAATAGTAGAGACACTAGCACCCAAATCACACAAAGCATAAAACTCATGATCTTTAATTTTAATTTTAATAGTTGGTTCCCACTCATCATAGAGTTTTCTAGGGATAGAAACTTTCAACTCAAGTTTTTCTTCATAAGATTGCATCAAGGCATCAACAATATGTTCGGTGAAGGCTTTCTTTTGACTATAAGCATGTGGAGAATTTAGCACGGATTGCAACAAGGAAATACAATCAATTAAAGAGCAACTTTCATAATTAAATTCCTTGAAATCCAATATAGTGGATTTAGCAACATCTAGATTTTTATTTCTTTCAATCCCACTTTCATCAATTTCATCATAAAGATCTAGACACTCCGAATTTTTAGAACGCCTTCCAGGTAAAGGAAGATCATATTCAGTTTCATCAAGATTCATATTGCAAAACAAAGATTTAATAGGAGACACATAAATAACTTTTAGATCTTCATCTTGATTTTCATAGGAATTGGAAGAACACGCTTTAATAAAGGCATCTTTGGAAGCACGCATGCTAGCGGTTCTTTCCTTGCACTCATCAATGGAAATTTTCATGGCTTTGAGAGACTCATTGATATCATGCTTAGGAGGAATAGATCTAAGCTTTAAAGAATCAACCTCAAGAGAAATTCTATCAACGTTCCTAGCCAAATCATCAACTTTAAGCAATTTCTCTTCAAGCAAAGCATTAAAATTCTTTTGTGAATTCATAAACTCTTTAACACTATTCTCAAATTCAGAGGGAATCTTATTATAATTTCCATAAGAGTTGTTGTAGGAATTCCCATAATTATTAGAAGGATTACTAGGATATGGCCTACGATTAAAATTCCCTCTATAAGCGTTGTTACCAAAATTATTCCTACCAACAAAATTCACATCCATAGATTCATTGTTATTCTCAATCAAAGTAGACAAAGGCATATCATTAGGATCAGAAGAAACACTCTTAGTAGCAAATAATTTCATAAGTTCATCCATCTTTCCACTCAAAACACTGATTTCTTCTATCGCATGCACTTTTTTATTAGAAGATCTTTCAATATGCCATTGAGAATAATTAACCATAATATTATCTGGGAGTTTGGTAGCATCTCCTAAAGTGATTTCCATAAAAGTGCCTCCCACGGCCGAATCTAAAAGATTTCTAGAAGCAAAATTCAATCCCGCATTAAAATTTTGTATAATCATCCACAAATTCAAACCATGAGTAGGGAAATTACGTATCATTAATTTCATTCTCTCCCAAGCTTGTGCAACATGTTCATGATCAAGTTGCTTAAAGTTCATAATATCATTTCTAAGAGAGATGATCTTAGCGGGAGGGAAATACTTAGAGATAAAAGCATCTTTGCACTTGTTCCAAGAGTCAATACTATTTTTAGGCAAAGACGAAAACCAGGCTTTAGCACGATCCCTAAGCGAAAAAGGAAATAGCTTCAATTTAACGACATCATTATCGACATATTTTTTCTTTTGCATATCACATAAATCAACGAAGCTATTTAGATGAGTAGCGGCATCTTCACAAGGAAGGCCGGCGAATTGATCTTTCATAACAAGATTCAACAAAGCAGTATTGATTTCACAAGATCCAGTATTAGCAAGAGGAGCAATCGGAGTGCTAAGGAAATCATTATTATTAGTATTGGTGAAGTCACACAATTTGGTAGTATCTTGAGCCATCGCGACAAACAAGCAATCCAACACACGAGCAAACAAAGGGTAAAAGGGCAAAAGAGGCAAATAGAGAGGGAGGATAGAGAGAGAGAGCGAATGAAACGACAAGGGTGAAGTGGGGGAGAGGAAAACGAGAGGCAAATGGCAAATAATGTAATGCGAGAGATAGGGATTGTGATGAGTACTTGGTATGTTGACTTTTGCATAGACTCCCCGGCAACGGCGCCAGAAATCCTTCTTGCTACCTCTTGAGCTTGCGTTGGATTTCCCCGAAGAGGAAGGGATGATGCAGCGGAGTAGCATAAGTATTTCCCTTAGTTTTTGAGAACCAAGGTATCAATCCAGTAGGAGGCCATGCTCAAGTCCCTCGTACCTGCACAAAACGATAGCTACTCGCAACCAACGCGATTAGGGGTTGTCAATCCCTTCACGGTCACTTACGAGAGTGAGATCTGATAGATATAATATTTTTGGTATTTTTGGTTTAGAAATGCAAAGTGAAAACTAAAGGCAAAGTAAAAAGCAAAACAAGATTAAAGTGATGGAGATTAATATGATGAGAATAGACCCGGGGGCCATAGGTTTCACTAGTGGCTTCTCTCAAGAGCATAAGTATTCTATGGTGGGTGAACAAATTAGTGTTGAGCAATTGACAGAATTGAGCATAGTTATGAGAATATCTAGGCATGATCATGTATATAGGCATCACATCCGTGACAAGTAGACCGAAACGATTCTGCATCTACTACTATTACTCCACTCATCGACCGCTATCCAGCATGCATCTAGAGTATTAAGTTAAAAACAGAGTAACGCCTTAAGCAAGATGACATGATGTAGAGAGATAAATTCATGCAATATGAAATAAACCCCATCTTGTTATCCTTGATGGCAACGATGCAATATGTGCCTTGCTGCCCCTTCTGTCACTGGGAAAGGACACCGCAAGATCGAACCCAAAGCTAAGCACTTCTCCCATGGCAAGAACTACCAATCTAGTTGCCAAACCAAACGGATAATTCGAAGAGACTTGCAAAGATAACCAATCATGCATAAAAGAATTCAGAGAAGATTCAAATATTATTCATAGATAGACTTGATCATAAACCCACAATTCATCGGTCTCAACAAACACACCGCAAAAAGAAGATTACATTGAATAGATCTCCACAAGAGAGGGGGAGAACTTTGTATTGAGATCCAAAAAGAGAGAAGAAGCCATCTAGCTACTAATTATGGACCCGAAGGTCTGAGGTAAACTACTCACACTTCATCGGAGAGGCTATGATGATGTAGAAGCCCTCCGTGATGACGACCCTCTCCGACGGATCTCCGGAACAGGCCCCAAGATGGGATCTCGTGAATACAGAAAGTTGCGGCGGTGGAATTAGGTTTTTGGATCCTCTTCTGATCGTTTGGGGGTACGTATGTATATATAGGAGGAAGAAGTACGTCGGTGGTGCTCTGAGGGGCCCACGAGGCAGGGGCGCGCCCTAGGGGGGGCGCCCCCCACCCTCGTGACCGCCTCTCTGATGCCTTGGCGTAGGGTCCAAGTCTCCTAGATCACGTTCGGTGATAAAATCACGTTCCCGAAGGTTTCATTCCGTTTGGACTCCGTTTGATATTCCGTTTCTTCGAAACACTGAAATAGGCAAGAAACAACAATTCTAGGCTGGGCCTCCGGTTAATAGGTTAGTCCCAAAAATAATATAAAAGTGGAAAATAAAGCCCAATATAGTCCAAAACAGTAGATAATATAGCATGGAGCAATCAAAAATTATAGTTACGTTGGAGACGTATCAGTAGACATGACCGAGACACCTCTCTGGTCAATAACCAATAGCGGGACCTAGATGCCCATATTGGCTCCTACATATTCTACGAAGATCTTTATCGGTCAGACCGCATAACAACATATGTTGTTCCCTTTGTCATCAGTATGTTACTTGCCCGAGATTCGATCATCGGTATCTCAATACCTAGTTCAATCTCATTACCGGCAAGTCTCTTTACTCGTTCCGTAATACATCATCCCGCAACTAACTCATTAGTTGCAATGCTTGCAAGGCGTGCATTACCGAGTGGGCCCAGAGATACCTCTCCGACAATCGGAGTGACAAATCCTAATCTCGAAATACGCCAACCCAACAAGTACCTTCGGAGACACCTGTAGAGCACCTTTATAATCACCCAGTTACGTTGTGACGTTTGGTGGCACACAAAGTGTTCCTCCAGTAAACGGGGGTTGCATAATCTCATAGTCATAGGAACATGTATAAGTCATGAAGAAAGCAACAGCAACAAACTAAATGATCAAGTGCTAAGCTAACGGAATGGGTCAAGTCAATCACATCATTCTCCTAATGATGTGATCCCGTTAATCAAATGACAACTCATGTCTATGGTTAGGAAACTTAACCATCTTTGATCAACGAGCTAGTCAAGTAGAGGCATACTAGTGACACTCTGTTTGTCTATGTATTCACACATGTATTATGTTTCCGGTTAATACAATTCTAGCATGAATAATAAACATTTATCATGACATAAGGAAACAAATAATAACTTTATTATTGCCTCTAGGGCATATTTCCTTCAGTCTCCCACTTGCACTAGAGTCAATAATCTAGATCACATCGCCATGTGATTTAACATTAATAGTTCACATCACCATGTGATTAACACCCATAGTTCACATCGTCATGTGACCAACACCCAAAGGGTTTACTAGAGTCAATAATTTAGTTCACGTTGCTATGTGATTAACACCCAAAGAGTACTAAGGTGTGATCATGTTTTGCTTGTGAGAGAAGTTTAGTCAACGGGTCTGCAACATTCAGATCCGTATGTATTTTGCAAATTTCTATGTCAACAATGCTCTGCACGGAGCTACTCTAGCTAATTGCTCCCACTTTCAATATGTATCCAAATTGATATTTAGAGTCATCTGGATCAGTGTCAAAATTTGCATCGACGTAACCCTTTACGACGAACCTTTTTGTCACTTCCATAATCGAGAAACATAACCTTATTTCACTAAGGATAATTTTGACCGCTGTCTAGTGATCTACTCCTAGATCATTGAGGGAGTCCTGGATTAGGGGGTATCCGGACAGCCGGACTATATCCTTTGGCCGGACTGTTGGACTATGAAGATACATGATTGAAGACTTCGTCCCATGTCCGGATAGGACTCTCCTTGGCGTGGAAGGCAAGCTTGGTAGTATGGATATGTAGATATCCTTCCTTGTAACCGACTATGTGTAACCCTAGCCCCCTCCGGTGTCTATATAAATCGGAGGGTTTAGTCCGTAGGACCAACAACAACAATCATACCATAGGCTAGCTTGTAGGGTTTAGCCTCTTCGATCTCGTGGTAGATCAACTCTTGTAATACTCATATCATCAAGATCAATCAAGCAGGAGTAGGGTTTTACCTCCATTGAGAGGGCCCGAACCTGGGTAAAAACATCGTGTCCCCCGTCTCCTGTTACCATCCGCCTAGACGCATAGTTCGGGACCCCCTACCCAAGATCCGCCGGTTTTGACACCGACATTGGTGCTTTCATTGAGAGTTCCTCTGTGTCGTCATTGTTAGGCTGGATGGCTCCTTCAATCATCGATAGCGATGCAGTCTGAGGTGAGACTTTTCTCCTCGGATAGATCTGTGTATCTGGCGGCTCCGCACTGCGGGCCAACTCGCTTGGCCATCTGGAGCAGATTGAGAGTTATGTCCCTGGCCACCAGCTCAGGTTTGGAAGCTTAAACTACACGGCTGAGATTCGCGGAGACTTGATCTTCGACGGATTCGAGCCCCTGCCGAGTGCGCCGCACGGTCACGATGAGCATGATTTAGCTCTACCATCGGACAGTGTTTAGGAGACCGCACCGGCAACCGCTCCGACCCTCAATTCGGAGCCAATTGTGCCATCCATGGACAGGTGGATAGACCCCGCCACGGAGGCCGCATTCTCAGGGGTGATCGAGCCGAGTATCGACCTTACCCTTCATGGGAGCCGTGATGCCGAACTGCCGGATTCTTCCCCGACCACGGACTCCGAACCACCTGCGCCCGTGCCTATCGAATCCAACTGGGCGCCGATCATGGAGTTCACCTCCGCGGATATCCTTCAGCACTCGCCCTTTGGCGACATACTGAACTCATTAAGGTCTCTCTCCTTGTCAGGAGAGTCCTGGCCGAACTATGGCCGGCCAGATCGGGATGCGGACGACGAAGAAATTCGCCGCCCACCCACCACCCACTTAGTAGCCACTGTCGATGATTTGACCGACATTCTCGCCTTTGACTCTGAAGACATCGACGGTATGGACGACGATGCAGGAGACGAACAGGAGCCACTGCCCACAAGGCACTGGATGCCCACTTCATCATATGATGTATACATGGTGGACACACCCAAAGAAAACGACGATGAGGAACGGAAGGACGCAGCAAAGGATCGTTCCCTCGACAAGCAGTCAAAGCGGCGGCGTAAGCGCCGCTCCAAATCCCGCCTCGGTAGAAACAACGATCATATAAACCCAGCGATAGAGCAGGGTGAGCCAGCGGACGACAAACACGGCATTGAACCACCGTCCGACCTTAGCAACACGGAGAATCAAACCGAACAACCCGACCCTGGCGAAGATAACAGTCTGGACGACATCACACCGGACAGGCACCCAGAGCAACAAAGTACCCATCAAAGACTTGTTGCCACTGCGAGGAGTCTGAAAAAGCAGAAGCAAAGGCTCAGGGCTGCACAAGACACACTCAGAATTAGATGGAGTGAAGTACTCAACACTGCAGCAAAGTACGGCGGTAGTCGCCACACAAAGAGCTACCCGAAGCGAAAGCTGCTACCTGAATTCGATGAGGAGGCCTTAGATCCCCCGCAATCAAAAAACAAAACAGCCATCTGGTCGGATAGACGAACTCGTGGCCAACATAGAGCGGCAAACGACGCCGCACACAAGCCAGTACGCGATCCACGTGAGGGCTCGCATCAAAAGGACAGCGCAACCAGATACATCTATGGGCCAAGCAAGCGCGCTCCAGCACGCAATGCAACACAAGAAAAATCCAAACACCATGGTACACCCAAATACAGGGGTGCCGCACACCCCCTATGTTTCACCAATGAGGTGCTGGACCATGAATTTACAGAGGGATTCAAACCCATAAACATAGAGGCGTACGACGGAACGACAGACCCTGGGGTCTGGATTGAGGACTACATCCTCCATATCCACATGGCTCGAGGAGACGATCTCCACGCTATCAAGTACTTACCCCTCAAGCTCAAAGGGCCAGCTCGGCACTGGCTTAAAAGCCTCCCGAAAAACTCCATTGGAAGCTAGGAAGAGCTCAAAGACGCTTTTCGGGCAAATTTTCAAGGGACCTATGTCCGACCACCGGATGCAGACGATTTAAGTCATATAACACAATAGCCCGGAGAGTCAGCCTGAAAGCTTTGGAACAGGTTTCTCACTAAAAAGAACCAAATAGTCGACTCTCCGGACGCCAAAGCCTTAGCAGCTTTCAAGCACAGCGTTCGACACGAATGGCTTGCCAGACACCTCGGCCAAGAAAAGCCGAGAACAATGGCAGCATTAACAAGCCTCATGGCCCGCTTTTGCACGGGCGAGGACAACTGGTTAGCCCGATGCAGCACCAGCGACCCAAGTACATCTGAAGTCAGGGACGGAAACAGGAAGCCACGACGCAGCAAAAACAAGCGCCGGAATAAAGAAGACAGCCCGAAGAGCATGGCGGTAAACGCCGGATTCAGAAGCTCTCGGCCAGGTCAGCAAAAGTTGCCCTCAAAGGCAACAGAGACGAACTGTCCAGCCTGAGCAAGATTCTAGACAAACTATGTCAGATCCACAGCACCCCCGATAAACCTGCAAATCATACCCATAGAGAATGTTGGGTCTTCAAGCAGTCCGGCAAACTCAACGTCGAACACAAGGGGCAGGATACACCAAGCGAAGACGAGGACGAGTCTCGCAAGCAAAGCACTGGGGAACAGAATAAATTCCCACCAGAAGTCAAAACAGTAAACGTGTTACACGTGATGAAGGGGTGAAACAAAGTGGCACTCCTAGAGACACATGCCCCAAGGCCTATCACCGCGGAGTTCTGCCACTGTTCGTCCAAACCGATCACCTTTGACCATCGGGATTACTCGGCAAGTATCCGGCATGAAGGATGGGCTGCCTTGGTGTTAGACCCGATAATTTACGGATACCACTTCACACGAGTCCTGATGGACGGCGGCAGTAGTTTAAACCTGATATATCAGGACACAGTCCGCAAAATGGGGATAGACCCAACAAAAATCAGCCATAGCAATACTACCTTTAAAGGAGTAATGCCAGGCCTAGAAGCCCATTGTACGGGCTCCCTCCTACTAGAGGTTATATTCGGCTTTCCCGATAACTTCTGCAGCGAAAAGTTAACCTTCCACATCGCTCCGTTCCAAAGTGGCTATCAAGCACTACTCGGACGTGAAGCTTTCGCTTGCTTTAACGCAATACCGCATTACGCTTCTCTCATGCTTAAGATGCCTGGTCCACATGGCATCATTACAGTAAATGGAAATATTGAGCGCTCCTTGCGCACGGAAGACCGTGCGGCTGCCTTGGCAGCCGCACACTAGACGGCCGCACCAACTAGAGCATCTGATAGGTCGTTAAGACCGCGGACACGGTTAGACGAGTCCGGTCTAGCTATATATAATTGATACAGGTTTGATGGCTATACCCCTACAACAATACAATGGGCTCAACGCGTGTGAACAAGTGACAATTAGGCTCAACTTTACTCATCTGGAACTATACATGGTTTATTTAGTATAACCTACCTTTTGCACGACAACTTTTCAACTAAGTTCCTCTCTTTTTTAGATGACCATCGTGCTACACCCTTCAGGATACGCCACAACAGAGACACAGGCGCAGACGTACAGCAGGGACCCGTTCCAAGGATTCTTTTTAGATTAAGACCCTGCGTAAACCTTTTTTACTGTCTCTTGTTGATACGCATCCCCCGGATTCTCAGTACAATTGAGAAGGATGCTGACGTATTGGCATGTGGCCACATCAGAATATTGCACGTACCTGGACACCAGGGGCTTATTAAAAAGGGCACTGTTTAGCCCGGTTTACATCATAAAGACCGAATACCTTAGGGAGTGTTCGGCGTCGCGAGTTTGGCCTTATATGCATCAGCTCCGAATCATGTCTTTGGTCAAATGTTGGGTTTGCCCGGCTCCTGTGTTTTGCTGCCTTACGTTCCGCTCTATCGGCTAGGGCGGCACCAGGAGAACTACTGCGATTGTGCCCTGGTTCATCCGGATGAGCACCTCAGTAGAGAAAGCCGAAAACTGACTGTCATGATATAGCGTGAGACTGGTCAACCACTCGATGACCTAGCGGAATCTTCGGAATTCCTCCGCCTTAACGAAGGGCCGTTTCCCGGCCAGGCATGTACGCGCCCCGAATTCGGATGAGCGCGGAGCCACCAGGGGCTATATAGTAGCCCCACTGTCAAACTCCTCTGGCTAAGTGAAAGTGTTAAAGCATTATAGTCCGATTGCCTAGTTCGCTGCGCTATCACCTCCTTAATGGACCAAGACGTTGGATCAAGTGTGAACATGCGTCTTCTGCGAGCACCCCCGCATTATATGCGTGGGGCCTGAAGCCGACGACTGCCATCTTTCAGGTTATATACATATATACATAAACGGCCGCACATGAGGCATCATAGTACTTTCGGGCAAAAGTATAAAAACAGCCTTGATAAACTCAATAAAACATTGTTTTTCAATGGGAATACATGTCATTAGAACATAATATTTTTCGAGCACTGCGCTTCTATCGAACGAGCACCCTCAAGAACTTCTCGAAAGTAGTGCTCGGCAGGTACTCGGCTCTCGTCCGAATCTTGGGCTGCAATGGCGTTAGCCTCCATCTCCGCCCAGTATGTCTTCACACGGGCAAGGGCCATCCGCGCACCCTCTACGCACGCCGACCTCTTCATCGCGTTGATGTGCGGCATCACACCAAGGAACTGCTGCACCAAACTAAAATAACTATTCGGCTTTGGCCTTTCCGGCCACAGATGATCCACAACAGACCTCATGGCGAGTCCGGACAATCTATTCATCTCGGCCCATTTGGCCAACCGATCAGTCAATGGAAGCGGACGCTCTGGAACGTTAAATTGTGACCAGAACAGCTTTTCCATGTCGCGATCTTTTTGATCTCGGAAGTATTCGGACGCATCGGCAGCACTCGCCGCTACCAGATACGCGTCCGCAGAACTCCACAGCCGGTCCAAAGGGGCGTACCGAGGATCTCCATACTTCATCCACAGCATAAAGGGCTTCCCAACCGCGATATCCTCGGCTTGACGCAGCTCCTCCTTCATCGCTCTCATTGCAGAGCGGGTGTCTTTGGTCGCCATCGTGGCCTTCTCCAGGTCTGTCCTCTTCGCTCGATATTCCTTTTCAAGAAGCTCGTAACGGTCAGCGGCGTTCTTCAATTCCACAGCCATCCTGGCTATTTCCTCCTTGCTTTGGCAGTCAGCAGCCTGTTCGGCTTTCAGCTCCTCGATTGCCTTTAGGGTAGCCGCATCGCTTTTCCTGGCTTGTTCTTTGGCTCGGGCAAGTTCCGCCCGAAGGTTCTCCACGGCCGCAGCTTCATCTGCATTCACACACATGTCATAGATACTGGCATCATGCTCCTCTTCCCATGTGTCACCGGAGGAATTACATACCCTGTGCCTCGTCAAGCCGCTTGTTGACAAGTACGATGTTGGCATCTGCCACGTGAAGCTGCCGCTTTAGCTCGGTAAACTCATCAGTCGGGCTGGCCACCGGACCCTCCGCCACCTGCATATTAAGGCAACACGATTATTCCTGGGACTATGATCCTCTGTGCGTTGTCGTCTTCGACAGCACTCAGAGTCTCAAGGGCTACTATCTACACAGGGCACATCTAAAAATGTGCGGTACTGTCAAAAATGTACATCATTTCACGTACCTCAAAACCCGTCAGTAGACTCATAAAGGCTTCATGCAACCCGCTTTCGGCGGACGAAATCCTTTCAATCACCGTACCCATCAACGTGCGGTGCTCTTCTGAGATAGCCGCTTGCTCTAGCAGATCCCTCAGTACGTCCGACCGTACACCAGACAGTCCCGGACTCTTTCGATTGCCCTCTTCAAGAGCCGGATACTGAGGACTTCGGGTGGCCATAGGATTACCTTCTGGCCTTGCTGGATCAGGAGAAACCCTCCGCGACGACACCTCGGGGTCGCCCGCCTCATGAGGTGGTATGGCAGGGGGAGGCGTTTCGCTCTCCATCATCTCTGGAAGAAGATCCCCTGAAGACAAGCTCTGCTGAGAAGGGCTAAGATCCGAACTGCAAGATAAATGCTTCGGTTATTTTCCTCAGAAGTAAGGCGAGATATTTTCATTATTAAGTACCCTTTTACTTACAGCTCGGTGGAGGGCTGATCCCCTTGAGGGCATAGTGCGGCCGGGGTATCCCCCAGGGCAGGACCCTCCGGCGAAGATTTCTTCCCCCGTTTGGAGAATGTGGTCTCCGGGTCCTCAGAGGCGTTCCTCTTCCTTCCCTGGGGAGAGGAAGTTTCAGTTCCTCCTCCCCGGTTAACCTCCTTCGCGGAGGCGCTAGCCTCCTTGTCCCCCCCCCCCCTTTATCTTCTCCTGAGGGCGCTTGATAAGGCGCGATCTCCAGCATCCTGGTTAGCACGGGAATTTGTGATGTCTCAGGGAGGGGGGTCGGACACCTGATCAACTTTGCCTTCACTATCCAATCCTGGTCAAAGAGCGGCTTTTTTAGGGCGACGTTGCGATAAACAAACAGACAGTGTGTTCGGATGCAGGGCTACTTACTTGGGTATCCAGGCGATTGCAGCTCAGACCGGCATCCTCAGTGATGTCCGGAAACATTATTTGTGGTTCGAAGAACAATTTGTACATCTCCTCGGGCGTCATGCCAAGGAAGTGTTGAATAGCTCGCGGTCCTTCCAGGTTGAATTCCCACATGCGATGGGGCCAGCGTTTGCAAGGCTGGACTCGACGAACTAGCATAACTTGCACTACCATAACCAGACTGAAATCTCTCTTAAAGAGATCTCGGATACGGCTTTGCAGTATTGGCACGTCCTTGGCTGGACCCCAGCTCAGCCCCCTGCTGATCCATGACGTCAGTTGTGGTGGGGGGCCTGATCGAAAGGTGGGGCAGCTACCCACTTGGCACTTCGGGGAGCTGTGATGTAGAACCACTCCCGCTGCCACAATCCAGACACCTCTGGGAAGCTACCCTCAGGCCATGGAGCATCAGCAATTTTGCTTATTAAAGCGCCTCCGCACGCTGCGTGCTGCCCCTCGATCATCTTCGGCTTCACATCGAAGGTCTTGAGCCACAGGCCGAAGTGAGGGGTAATGCGGAGGAAGGCCTCACATACGACAATAAATGACGAAATGTGAAGAAGGGAGCCCGGGGACAGATCATGAAAATCTAGCCCATAATAGAACATAAGACCCCTAACAAAGGGATCCAGGGCGAGGCCTAGTCCTCGGAGGAAGTGCGAGACGAACACGACGCTCTCGTTGGGTTTGGGAGTAGGGATGACCTGCCCTCGGGCGGGCAGCCGATGCGATATTTCGGCGGTCAGATATCTGGCCTCTCTCAACCTCTTGATGTCCTCCTCCGTGACGGAGGAAGGCATCCACCGACCTTGAAGGTTGGATTCGGACATAGTTGAAGGTCCGAAGCACCTGACCTGAGTTTTGGGTGTTAGAACTTGAGGCGGGGAAGGATTTGATTGAGCACGAGAGGGAAAAAAAGAAAAAGCCTTGTCCCCTTTATAAAGAGGGTGAATAACAAGCGTCCTCCTCGTGGCCGTTTGGGACTTGCCTAAGATCTAGGAGTCCTACCAATAGGCACGGTTGGGTTACCCACGTCCGTATTGATGAGAATCCCGTAATAAAGGGGACATGATCTCTGCTTCGACAAGATGTGCCAAGGAAACCACCTCGCGTAACACGCTGAGATTGGTTGTGAAAAGCGATTCGAATAAAGACCTGGCTGTGGTGTGATGTCACACTACGGGGTACGTCAGCAGATTAGATTTATGGAAATATTATTCTCTCTACGGTGGTATGTGGAACTTGTTTTGCAGAGCCGGACACGATCCTCATGTTCAAAATCTTCTATGAAGTATTCGGAGGAGGAACCCGCCTTGCAATGCCGAAGACAATCTGCGCGCCGGACTCATCGTCATTGAAGCTTGGTTCAGGGGCTACTGAGGGAGTCCTGGATTAAGGGGTATCCGGACAGCCGGACTATATCCTTTGGCCGGACTATTCGACTATGAAGATACAAGATTGAAGACTTCGTCCCGTGTCTGGATGGGACTCTCCTTGGCGTGGAAGGCAAGCTTGACAGTACGGATATGTAGATATCCTTCCTTGTAACCGACTCTGTGTAACCCTAGCCCCCTCCGGTGTCTATATAAACCGGAGGGTTTAGTCCGTAGGACCAACAACATAAATCATACCATAGGCTAGCTTCTAGGGTTTAGCCTCTTCGATCTCGTGGTAGATCAACTCTTGTAATACTCATATCATCAAGATCAATCAAGCAGGAGTAGGGTTTTACCTCCATCGAGAGGGCCCGAACCTGGGTAAAAACATCGTGTCCCCCGTCTCCTGTTACCATCCGCCTAGACGCACAGTTCGGGACCCCCTACCCGAGATCCGCCCGTTTTGACACCGACAATCACTATTGTACTCCCTTGCCAAAACAATGTAGGGTATATAATAGATCTGGTACATAGCATGGCATATTTTATAGAACCTATGGCCAAGGCATAGGGAATGACTTTCATTCTCTTTCTGTCTTCTGCCGTGGTCGGACTTTGAGTCTTACTCAGTTTCACACCTTGTAACAGAGGCAAGAACTCTTTCTTTTACTATTCCATTTTGAACTACTTCAAAATCTTGTCAAGGTATGTACTCATTGAAAAACTTATCAAGCGTCTTGATCTATCTCTATAGACCTTGATGCTCAATATGTAAGCAGTTTCACCGAGGCCTTTCTTTGAAAAACTCCTTTCAAATATTCCTTTATGCTTTGCAGAATAATTCTACATTATCTCCGATCAATAATACGTCATTCACATATACTTATCAGAAATGTTGTAGTGCTCCCACTCACTTTCTTGTAAATACAGGCTTCACCGCAAGTCTGTATAAAACTATATGCTTTGATCAACTTATCAAACCGTATATTCCAACTCCGAGATGCTTGCACCAGTCCATAGATGGATCGCTGGAGCTTGCATATTTTGTTAGCACCTTTAGGATTGACAAAACCTTCTGGTTGCATCGTATACAACTCTTCTTAAATAAATCCATTTGCCAGATTTCATAAAATGTGGCAATTGCTAACATGATTCGGATAGACTTAAGCATAGATACGAGTGAGAAACTCTCATTGTAGTCAACACCTTGAACTTGTCGAAAACCTTTTGCGACAATTCTAGCTTTGTAGATAGTAACACTACTATCAGCGTCCGTCTTCCTCTTGAAGATCCATTTAATCTCAATGGCTCGCCGATCATTGGGCAAGTCAATCAAAGTCCATACTTTGTTCTCATACATGGATCTTATCTCAGATTTCATGCCCTCAAGCCATTTTGTGGAATCTGGGCTCATCATCGCTTCCTCATAGTTCGTAGGTTCTTTATGGTCAAGTAACATGACCTCCAGAACAGGATTACCGTACCACTCTGGTGCGGATCTCACTCTGGTTTACCTACGAGGTTCGGTAGTAACTTGATCTGAAGTTACAAGATCATCATCATTAGCTTCCTCACTAATTGGTGTAGTAGTCACAGGAACAGATTTCTGTGATGAACTACTTTCCAATAAGGGAGCAGGTACAGTTACCTAATCAAGTTCTACTTTCCTCCCACTCACTTCTTTCAAGAGAAACTCCTTCTCTAGAAAGGATCCATTCTCTGCAATGAATAACTTGCCTTCGGATCTGTGATAGAAGGTGTACCCAACATTTTCTTTTGGGTGTCCTATGAAGACGCACTTCTCTGATTTGGCTTTGAGCTTATTAGGTTGAAACTTTTTCACATAAGCATTGCAACCTCAAACTTTAAGAAATGACAACTTAGGTTTCTTGCTAAACCATAGTTCATACGGTGTCGTCTCAACGGATTTAGATGGTGCCCTATTTAACGTGAATGTAGCTGTCTCTAATGCATAACCGGTGCGGGCTGGGCCTTAGAGGTCGGCCCAGTGGGGAGGCAAAAGGCCATGGACCTTTTTGGTGGAGATGATTGGTTGTTGATGCAGGAGGCCCAAGTGGCCCGGCTGGGCTGGGCTTCTCTCTCCATTCTTTTCCAATTTAAAACAAAACAGAGAAAGATAAGGAAAAGAAAGAGAAGGTAGGGGCGAAATCTGGGCATGGGGATAATTTTTACGGACTCGTAAAAATGTGCACGGGCCACGAAAAATAGGAGAGGCAAGATTGAAAGATGTAATTCAAACTCATTTAAATTTAATTCAAATGGGTTTGAACTAGGGCTTGGTTTTAGAAGTGTCCAAAAATGTTTGGATTTTTGGTAGTAGCTCCGGAATATAATTAAAGAATAAATGGCAATGTTGGAGAACAAGAATTAAGATAGCAAAGGCATTGGGATATTTTGCAAGTATGTATATGGGTGATTCCAAATGAATGGAATATTTAATATAGCTCCCTAATATATTGGGAGGATATGTTATAAAGAGAATCACCATGTGAATTCCTTCGGTTTAAATGGACCAAAGATCCATGCAATTTATTTAGTTGAGTTTTAAAACTGGTTGCATGATGACATGATGCAATGCACATGATGCAATGAACCAAACAAATCACACGACGAATCTCAGAAAACAAGGAAGGCATCTGGAGCGCCGGTCTTGGGGCGTCACAACACTCCACTACAAGAGGATCTCGTCCCGAGATCTAGAATGGCACCAGAGGGAAAACGGAAGAGGAAGAGAACATGTAAAACTAAGTTGCTTGTTTGACAAATGAGTGAAACCAAAGAACCTCGCGAGATTGAACAAATTTTGAGAAGAGAATACAACGGAGATGAACGAGGTTGAAAACACTCTGTTAGAAAGGAGGAACAAGGAACATTACGGGAACCTTGTAGGTTGACAGACATAAGAAAAGGGTTTCAGTGGACAAGAAGTACATGCAAGCACTCCGGTTGAAACAAGATGTACAAGGAACGAGAAAAAAATCAATTACGACAACACTCCGGTTAAATGGATAAGCACGAAAAGAACATGATCCTCACAATTTGAGATGACCAGAGAAGAGAGCACATCACAAGGCCTCCGAAAGAAATGTAAGAAAGGAATTAAAAGAACGGAGTAGAAAACAACATCTTCATCCTCAAATGAGCTTGCAAAGGCATCCTTAGGAGAAGGGTCTATTGGAGTTGTTGGAAAACCAACAACGAAAAGAGTAAGCTTGTTGTGGGCTTATGGAAAACACGTCGATATCTTGAGGTGAAATTCTGCCACTAGCGGAAACAATAGATTAGACTGATATGACCAAGGAGATGAGAAGCTTATCTCACCGGGAGGATAAATGAAGAACTTGGGTCATAGGTAATCACCACAAGGAGCAACATTCCCAATGGAAGGTTTTAGGTGAAATCTATACCAAGATAAATCCAAGGAAGAAAACTATGGGTTTAAGTATCTCATTCCTGACAACTTGCGAGGCATGAAACACGAAAGAAATTGACAAGAAAAACATAACACCATCTCAAAAGATAAGGTAGAAGGAATTGCACTTCGGAATGCAAGATGAAGAATACTTGAACTCCTCTGGAAAAAATCTCGATGAACACTCCAAGAAGGAATTAAATCCTTGCTGAACCATCAAGTAGAAACTCCATGAAGAACTCCAGTAATAAAAGGATGATATAAGGAAATTGAAGTTGAAAACACAAGGTGAAACCTTGCAATGATTAGATGGATCTCCGTGGTGATATAATTGAGAGAGTTTGGAACTCCGGGAAGGAAAAGATGAAACAATTGAAACCGAGAATTGATGAGCCTCCGGAATAAGAAATTGAATTTACTCGATGAATCAAGAATAAGAATTATGTTATGCATATCCTTCACCAATTAAATTGATGACAAGCAATGGATTGAATACAACTTATTCTCGTAGAAAGTATTAAGAGAGATATAGCGCAAACTTGAGAAGGTCTTCTGCGAACCACCGGTAGGGTTGGAAAGAACGAATGAATTGATATGATAACCAAGGAAGAGAGATCTTGAACGAACCACCGTATGAATTGAAAATAAACGAAGAAAAGATAAGGAAACACCGGGAAGAATTAGAAAAATGAATGAAGATACTTGAGAGAATTTAGATACTAGAGAATGAAGAGATCCCGAACTGATTAGAGAAAACTTGATTTATGCACCGGTGGATTTTGAGAATTAGAGCTGAAAGCTGGAATGAATGATATTTGAAAAGATGGCCTTCGGAGGAAAGAAATGGAAATAACTCATGAAAAGCTCCGGATGGGTGAAAAGAATTCTCACAATCAAAAACAATTATGAGAGGATGGCGGCAAGCTAGCATCATCAATCTTCAAGAGAACGGATAAGGATTTAAGAGGAACTCTTCTTCGGTCTTCAAATGCAGAGAATGACGATGAGAAACACCACCATGAATTGTTGAGATACTCCGGAATAATCAAAAGCGAAGAGGTTGAGCCAATGATGAAAGAATTTGAAAGATCTTGGAGAAATACATCTGACTGATGATAACTCACTCTTACGTCAAACTTTGAAAGATTTGAGAATAGCTCCGGGAAAAATTAGAAGAGTCAGGTAAGATCCTGGGAAAAGACCTGTGGGTTAGGGGCCACTCAAGAGAAACACCGTTGAAGAGATTGCTCGAAAGAGAGATTGCATCGGTTGAAATAAATGGCTTGAATAAGATAACAACCTCGAAATAGGTCGAACGGATCTTGAATGGCAAGACGAGCCTTCTGAGATATCTTTAGCACTCCGGAACAATGAATAGTGAGAAGTGAATGATTATGAGGTGCACCGGCATGAGAAAACATATGAAACGAGGAAATGATATGATTGTCAAAACTTGAATTGAAACCACCGGATAAGAAAAAGAATGAATAATGATGAACTTGAGGCTTCTGAGCATCTCCACGAGAATCACCGGATAAGAATGGAGAGACTTCACATCAATAAGATGGATACTTCATTAAGAAATCTCAATCCTTGAATGAAAAGGGTGGGTGGGCGGGAAAAACAAAGGCAACTTGGGGACAGATGAAACGAACAACATTGGGGAAACCGAGAGGTGATCTTGCGGATGTTGAAATGATCGGATCCACTTGAAGAGAAACATGCCGGTTGAAAAGGATTGACATGACAATCTCGATTATCATGAAGGATTAGTATTCACATAGAAATATGAGAACACCACTTAGGGAAGGTATGGAATCAACATTTGACTTCAAAGCAACTCGAATACCACAACAAAACAAAACAAAGGATTGGCTTGCAAAATAAGCCTGAACAAACATATGATAGATCCCATATCGTATCATGTGTCTGTTGGAAAGATTTTTCTAGGAGCTACTTGAATTCCCACCTATAAAACTCCCGAAACTTTCTGGTTATGCAATCAGGTGTTGGGGATACAGGGGAAACATAATATCTCACCCAAACTAACAATACCTACATCCAGCTGTATCCATCCTTCAACACATAACCAATAAACCTTCGGAAATCATTTACCTCAACCTTCGAAAGATCATCCGTTATACGAGTTATGGCAATACTTCCGAACTCCCACCCAAGTACTGGGCGGCGCCGAGGTTATCTCACGAACAACTGCATAAAGGATATTTTCGATGTCAGCGAACTCAGGTATTCCAGAACTGCAACGATAAAATTGTGACGACAACACCTCGGAGCTCAACTCCCCGGGACACTGCCACAACCCCTAAATGTCAGGAGGCACCAAGAACAATGTTCTCGTCACAAAACCATCGGAACGATTCCAAGATACCCGCGTGATCCTAAAAAAAATTAGTGAAATTTGAGGAGAGAAGAGTCAAAACTCTACGTCATGAGGCCTCACCAGAGCGACGAAGGGACTGAGGAGTAAAAAGAATCCTACTCTCTGATATATATATATATAATCCTATAAGACTCAAAACATTTTTCTAGACTCAACAACGTCAACGATTCGATCAAGCAGGGGGGCTCCTAAGTCGGGGAAGTCTCTGATTACCAACTTGTAACACCCACGATGCGGCTATATCTCCCACGTGTCGGAGCACGACTTAGAGGCATAACCGCATAGTAGGCATGTCGCAAGAGGGGTAATATTTACACATCCCATGTACTGAATAAGAAAGGGATAAAGAGTTGGCTTACAATCGCCACTTCACACAATACATAAATATAGCATTACATCATCCAGATACAATCAAGGTCCGACTACGGAACTAAAATAAAGACAACCCCAAATGCATAGATCCCCGATCACCCCAACTGGGCTCCACTACTGATCGAAAGGAAACGAAACCACCCAACGAACATGATCTTTATCGAGCTCCCACTTGAGCTTAGCTGCGGCATCTGCACTGGTATCATCGGCACCTGCAAGCTGGTTTTGGAAGTATCTGTGAGTCAAGGGGACTCAGCAATCTCACACCCTTGCGATCAAGACTATTTAAGCTTATGGGTAGGAAAAGGTAGTGAGGTGGATCTGAAGCAAGCACTAGCATGTATGGTGGCTAACTTACGCAAACAAGAGCGAGAAGAGAAAGCAAAGAAACGGTCGTGAACTAGAAGTGATCAAGAAGTGATCCTGAAACTACTTACGTTCAAACATAACACAAGAACCGTGTTCACTTCCCGGACTCCACCGGAAAGATACCATCACGGCTACAAACGCGGTTGATGCATTTTAATTAAGTTAAGGGTCAAGTTCTCTACAACTGGATATTAACAAATTTCCATCTGCCCATAACCGCGGGCACGGCTTTCAAAAGTTCAAAACCCTGCAGGGGTGTCCCAACTTAGCCTATCACAAGCTCTCACGGTCAACGAAGGATATTCCTTCTCCCAGGACGACCCGATCAGACTCGGAATCCCGGTTACAAGACATCTCGATAATGGTAAAACAAGACTAGCAAGACCACCCGCTGTGCCGACAAATCCTGAGAGGAGCTGCACATATCTCGTTCTCAGGGCACACCAGATAAGCTAAGCATACAGGAGCCAACGTAACCCAAGTTGCCAAGGGACGGCCCTGCACGGTGCTCCAGTTTGGACCAACACTCAGAGGAGCACTGGCCCGGGGGTTTAAAATAAAGATGACCCTTGAGTCTGCAGAACCCAAGGGAAAAAGGCTTAGGTGGCAAATGGTAAAACCAAGGTTGGGCCTTGCTGGAGGAGTTTTATTCAAGGCGAACTGTCAAGGGGTTCCCATTATAACCCAACCGCGTAAGGAACGCAAAACCAAGGAACATAACACCGGTATAACGGAAACTAGGGCAGCAAGGGTGGAACAAAACACCAGGCATAAGGCCGAGCCTTCCACCCTTTACCAAGTATATAGGTGCATTAAAGTAAACAAGATATAATAATGATATCCCAATAATATCCATGTTCCAACATGGAACAAACTTCATCTTCACCTGCAACTAGCAACGCTATAAGAGGGGTTGAGCGAAGCGGTAACATAGCCAAACAACGGTTTGCTAGGAAAGGTGGGTTAGAGGCTTGACATGGCAATATGGGAGGCATGATATAGCAAGTGGTAGGTATCGCAGCATAGCAAAAGAGCAAGCAACTAGCAAGCCAAGATAGAAGTGATTTCGAGGGTATGGTCATCTTGCCTGAGATCCCACAAGGAAGAAGAACAAGTCCATGAAGAAGATAAACGAACGTAGTCGAATGGATCCTCACAAACGCGACGTTATCGGAACTAACCCGAAGAAGCAACACCGGAAAGAAGCAAACAGCATAGTAAACAACCACCACATAAGCATGGCATGATGCACAAACAAGTATGATGCATGTCCAGTTTAAATATGCATGGCATGGCATGGCAAGGTGCAACAAACAACACTACAAATTAAGTGGAACTCAATATGCAACGAGTTGCATATTGACGAAACACCACATGACTTATTTAGTTCTCTCTCGGTTATGTACTCATCAATATTAAATGTTGTTAAACATGGCAAGAGATGAAGCATAAATAAAATACACAGTTAGGCATTTTAAATGAGGCCGGAAACATCAAACAACAATTCTGGTAAATCCTCATGTGCATTAGTAATTTGGTGCAACAACAATTTTAAACATCTAAATGTTATTATCATGATGCAAATGACATATTCAAGTTGGATGCAATTTTATGAAAAAGTTGACATGATAAGATGAGGCATTTGCCATCGTGGCAGAAAAAAAAGGGGTGCCACGGCGACGATAACGAAACGGTGCCATGGCAATGTTCCGGTTTCGACAACTCATTGAGACGCCGGTGCAAAAGAAAGTGTGGCGGGAGCGTGCAAAAGATGATGGGGTGATCCCGGTTACCGGGTTCCCACGGGTCGGCGACGGTGACAAGGCAAAAGAGGGGCAACGTGCACCGACAATTCGAGCACGGAGCAAGCACTAGCATCTCATACATCACACATGCATTCGTTCACGGGCGGTCGTCTCAGGGTTATACCTTTGAAGCGTGCGTTATCGGAGGGGTTCAAGTTCGATGCGGTGTAGGGGAAGTAGACGCTCTCGGGACGTTCGTAGTGGAAGTAGTTGTTCTCGCATGCTCTAGGGTCGAGGGTAGAGGGTCTCGCGATCTCGACGATGGTAGTGGTACATATTTATCGTAGCACGAGTTTTCCATAGATGTTCATGTCATCGGTGTCGTGGTACTTGGGGTCTTCAGACTTTCCGGTCCCGTTCTTGCGACGATAGTCGTTCACGTTAGTTCGGAGAGGTACTTGATGACTCCAACGTCTTCAGGGCGACGGTAGTGGTATACACGAAGGTAATCGAACTTGATGGATCCGAGGGCTCCGGGCGTCGTGCACCGTTCGTAGACGTTCGGGTCGAGGGTAGCAGTACTTAGTATTTGTGGAACTTCACGGTTTGTTATGGTACTTGGTGACATGCACGAGATGATAGTTGTACACGTTCGTAGAGGTATTTGGCGTCCGGTGCGGTACTTGGCGAATCCAAGACGTAGAGGTACACTTGTTGAAGCGGAACTTGACGAAATCCATCTGGAGGTGCAACACGATGGTCTTGATGAATCGTAGTCGAACTTGGCGGTCCGTATAGTCAACGTAGATGAACTTGGCGACAGTTATGCTTGTGCTCACGAAACGGCAAAGAGACACAGCAGCAAAGCTGCTGCTCGGGGATGTCGCGGTGGGTCACGCAGAGGCTGGAGATGGCAGAACGGCAAGAGGACGCAGGCGAGGTGGCTGTCCATGACAGCGTCGGGCAGGGCTCGAGGTGCAGGAGAGGAAGGTGGGAGGCAACGCTGGACGGCAGAGACGACACGAGCTCCTGCTCCTACGGGACTTCGGCCAGTGGTGAAGCTGCTCCGCCTAGGCACGAGGAGGGGAAGCAGAGCAGGCAGCATGGAGCTGCGATGGGGCGGTAGCCGGCAACGACTCCGGTGGTCGGCGACGCGTCTGAGGCGAGGGAGGAGCACGTTGGAGCGGGGAGCTCCTCCTGGTCGCAGTGGTCTCCATGACTGGCGGCCGGTAGCGGCGGTTCGCGAGGAAGGCGGGCGACGGAGCAAGGTGGTGGCAGGGGCTCCGGCTGGCGTCGGGGACGAGGTTGCAGGAGGGGAAGTAGAGCAGCGGTGGTGGTGGAGGAAGGCCAGGCGAGGTCCAGCGATCGGGCGACAGGGCGCGCTGGCGATGGTGGGGATCGGGCGCACGGCTCCTGCGTGCGGGATCGAGCGAGAGGCTCTCGCTCCTCTCTGGCGCACGAGCAGGGGAAGGAGACGAGGGAGTGAGGGAGATCGATCGGGTGGGAGGCGGCACGAGGAAACGAGGGAGAGGACGAGGGTTCGGTCGGCCTAGGTGTTTGCTAGGGTTAGAGCCGGTGCGGGCTGGGCCTTAGAGGTCGGCCCTGTGGGGACGCAAAAGGCCATGGACCTTTTTGGTGGAGATGATTGGCTGTTGATGCAGGAGGCCCAAGTGGCCCGGCTGGGTTGGGCTTCTCTCTCCATTCTTTTCCAATTTAAAACAAAACAGAGAAAGAGAAGGAAAAGAAAGAGAAGGTAGGGGTGGAATCTGGGCATGGGCATACTTTTTACGGACTCGTAAAAATGTGCACGGGCCACGAAAAATAGGAGAGGCAAGATTGAAAGATGTAATTCAAACTCATTTAAATTTAATTCAAATGTGTTTGAACTAGGACTTGGTTTTAGAAGTGTCCAAAAATGTTCGGAGTTTTGGTGGAGCTCTGGAATATGATGAAAGAATAAATGGCAATGTTGGAGAACAAGAATTAAGATAGCAAAGGCATTGGGATATTTTGCAAGTATGTATATGGGTGATTCCAAATGAATGGAATATTTAATATAGCTCCCTAATATATTGGGAGGATATGTTATAAAGAGAATCACCATGTGAATTCCCTCGGTTTAAATGGACCAAAGATCCATGCAATTTATTTAGTTGAGTTTTAAAACGGGTTGCATGATGACCTGATGCAATGCACATGATGCAATGAACCAAACAAATCACATGACGAATCTCGGAAAACAAGGAAGGCATCGGGAGCGCCGGTCTTGGGGTGTCACAACGGGGTTGCCGGCACACGGCTTGGTGTTTCTTGATGTGTCTTGGGTTCTAGCCCTACCCCTCTATTTATATGTTGAGCCTTGGGGTCAAAAGTTGGAGTAAAAGACTCCACAAAGCCGGTTTCACCCGAAAGGCAAGAGTCCTTATCGGACTCCAGGGCCAGACGCCAGGGACCCTAGCGTCTGGCCCCTGGACTCAGCAAAACTTCCTTTTGCGCTTTCCAAAAACCTTGTGGGCTTTCCCCTTTGGCCCAAATAAAGTGTTCTCGTACCCAAACATTTTGGGAAACATCAGGAACCCCTTCCGGAGTCCAAACACTATTATCCCATATATCAATCTTTATTTCTGGACCATTCCGGAGTTCCTCGTCATGTCCGTGATCTTATCCGGAACTCCGAACAACATTCGGTCACCAACATACATAACTCATAGTACTATATCGTCAACGAACGTTAAGCGTGCGGACCCTACGGGTTCGAGAACTATGTAGACATGACCGAGACACCTCTTGATAACCCACAAGTATAGGGGATCGCAACAGCTTTCGAGGGTAGAGTATTCAACCCAAATTTATTGATTCGACACAAGGGGAGCCAAAGAATATTCTCAAGTATTAGCAGCTGAGTTGTCAATTCAACCACACCTGGAAACTTAGTATCTGCAGCAAAGTGTTTAGTAGCAAAGTAATATGATAGTGGTGGTAGCGGCAACAAAAGTAAAGACAGCAAAAGTAATATTTTTGGTATTTTGTAGTGATTGTAACAGTAGCAGCGGGAAAGTAAATAAGCGAGAACCAGTATATGGAAAACTCGTAGGCACCGGATCAGTGATGGATAATTATGCCGGATGCGGTTCATCATGTAACAGTCATAACATAGGGTGACACAGAACTAGCTCCAATTCATCAATGTAATGTAGGCATGTATTCCGTATATAGTCATACGTGCTTATGGAAAAGAACTTGCATGACATCTTTTGTCCTACCCTCCCATGGCAGCGGGGTCCTATTGAAAACTAAGGGATATTAAGGCCTCCTTTAATAGAGAACCGAAACAAAGCATTAGCACATAGTGAATACATGAACTCCTCAAACTATGGTCATCACCGGGAGTGGTCCCGATTATTGTCACTTCGGGGTTGCCGGATCATAACACATAGTAGGTGACTATAGACTTGCAAGATAGGATCAAGAACTCACATATATTCATGAAAACATAATAGGTTTAGATCTGAAATCATGGCACTCGGGCCCTAGTGACAAGCATTAAGCATAGCAAAGTCATAGCAACATCAATCTCAGAACATAGTGGATACTAGGGATCAAACCCTAACAAAACTAACTCGATTACATGATAAATCTCATCCAACCCATCACCGTCCAGCAAGCCTACGATGGAATTACTCACGCACGGCGGTGAGCATCATGAAATTAGTGATGGAGGATGGTTGATGATGACGACGGCGACGAATCCCCCTCTCCGGAGCCCCGAACGGACTTCGGATCAGCCCTCCCGAGAGGTTTTAGGGCTTGGCGGCGGCTTCGTATTGTAAAACGCGATGATTTCTTCTCTCGGATTTTTTTCTCTCCGAAAGCAAATATATAGAGTTGGAGTTGGCGTCGGAGGGCATCCGGGGGCCCACGAGGTAGGGGGCGCGCCCTAGGGGTGGGCGCCCCCACCCTCGTGAGAAGGGTGTGGGCCCCCTGGTCTTCATCTTTGGTGAGGATTTTTTATTATTTTTTCTAAGATGTTCTGTGGAGTTTCAGGTCATTCCGAGAATATTTGTTTTCTGCACATAAAACAACACTATGGCAATTCTGCTGAAAACAGTGTCAGTCCGGGTTAGTTCCATTCAAATCATACAAGTTAGAGTCCAAAACAAGGGCAAAAGTGTTTAGAAAAGTAGATACGACGGAGACGTATCAACTCCCCCAAGCTTAAACCCTTGCTTGTCCTCAAGCAATTCAGTTGACAAACTGAAAGAAAGAAAGAAAAACTTTTACAAACTCTATTTGCTCTTGTTATTGTAACTATGTCAAGCCAGCATTCAAGTTTTCAGCATAGATCATAACTAACCACATTTGCAATAATTCTCAGGTCTCATAATTACTCATATCAATAGCATAATCAACTAGCAAGCTATAATAATAAATCTCGGACGACAACACTTTCTCAAAACAATCATAATATGATATAACAAGATGGTATCTCACTAGCCCTTTCTGAGACCGCAAAACATAAATGCAGAGCACCTTTAAAGATCAAGGACTGACTAGACATTGCAATTCATGGTAAAAGAGATCCAATCATAGTCATACCCAATATAAATTAACAGTGATGAATGCAAATGACGGCTGTGCTCTCCAGCTAGTGCTTTTTAATAAGAGGGTGATGACTCAACATAAAAGTAAATGGATAGGCCCTTCGCAGAGGGCAGGGGTGGACCAACGAGCAGCTCGGCTTTTTAAGCTCGTACTCGTTAAGCTCTTGCTCGTTAAGACTCGTCTTGTTAAGCTCGTTAAGATTAACGAGCAGAAACCCCTGCTCGGCCCGGCTCGTTTGAAACTCGTTAAGCTCGTGAGCGCTCGCAAGCGATCGTTAGCAGATTATAATGTGTTACGATATACATGATGAATGTATAGGTGTGATTTTCAAGATGAAATATGGTGACTACAAAAAAATGCAGTAATTTGTTGCCTCATATATACTATAGATTGAATAGATGCGCCGAGGTGCTACAAAAAGCTTGTCACGTAAGATAAAAATATATGTTGTGTTATTATTAACGAGCTTAACGAGCTACTCATGAAACTCATTAGCTCGCTCGTTAAGCTTAACGAGCTGAAATCAATGATTGGCTCTGTTCATTAAGAAGCGAGCTACGAGCTTAACGAACCGAACTATCGAGCGTTCATTAAGCTCGCGAGCTACGAGCTTTTAGTCCAGCCCTAGCAGAGGGAAGCAGGAATTTGTAGAGGTGCCAAAGCTCGGTTTTGAAATAGAGATAAATTGTATTTTGAGCGGCATACTTTCATTGTCAACGTAACAACTAAGAGATGGCGATATCTTCCATGCTAAACACATTATAGGCGGTTCCCAAACAGAATGGTAAAGTTTATACTCCCCCTCCACCAACAAGCATCAATCCATGGCTTGCTCGAAACAACGAGTGCCTCCAACGTACATCAGGTCCCAGGGGGGTTTTTTTTGCAATTAATTTTGATTTAGTTTGCATAAAGCATGGGACTGGGCATCCCGGTGACCAGCCATTTTCTCGTGAGTGAGGAGCGGAGTCCACTCCTCTTCAGAATAACCCGCCTAACACGGAAGATAAGGACAGCCTTGGTTGATACATGAGCTATTCGAGCATACAAAACAGAATGTTTATTTGAAGGTTTAGAGCTTGGCACATACAAATTTACTTGGAACGGCAGGTAGATACCGCATATAGGAAGGTATGGTGGACTCATCTGGAATAACTTTGGGGTTTAAGGGATTGGATGCACAAGCAGTATTCCCGCTTAGTACAAGTGAATGCTAGCAAAAGACTGGGAAGCGACCAACTAGAGAGCGACAACAGCCATGTACATGCATTAAAATTAATAAACATTGGATGCAAGCACGAGTAGGATATAATCCACCATGAACATAAATATCATGAAGGCTATGTTGATTTTGTTTCAACTACATGCGTGAACATGTGCCAAGTCAAGTCACTTAAATCATTCAAAGGAGGATACCAACCCATCATACCACATCATAATCATCTCAATAGCATGTTGGCACACAGGGTAAACCATTATAACTCATAGCTAATCAAGCATGGCACAAGCAACTATGATCTCTAATTGTCATTGCAAACATGTTTATTCATAATAAGCTGAATCAAGAACGAGGGACTCATCATATTTACAAAAACAAAAGAGGTCGAGTTCATACCAGCTTTTCTCATCTCAGTCAGTCCATCATATATCATCATAATTGCCTTTCACTTGCACGACCGAACGGTGTGAATAATAATAAGAGTGCACGTGCATTGGACTAAGCTGGAATCTGCGAGCATTCAATAAACAGGAGAAGACAAGGCAATATGGGCTCTTGGTTAAATCAACAATAATGCATATAAGAGCCACTTCAACAATTTAATTATGGTCTTCTCCTACTGACCCCAAAGAAAAGAAAAGAAATAAAACTATTTACACGGGAAAGCTCCCAACAAGAAGAAGAAGAACGAGAAATATTTTTGGGTTTTCTTTTTAATTATTACTACTACAGCAGAAAAATAAACTACTACTAATTTTTTTTGGTTTTTCTTAAGGTTTAACAAACACAGAAGAAGAAAGCAGGAAAAAGAAAATAAACTAGCATGGATATTACAGTGAAAAAGTATGAGCACCGACATCTAGCAATGAGTGTGTATGAACATAAATGTAATGTCGGTGAGAAATACGTACTCCCCCAAGCTTAGGCTTTTGGCCTAAGTTGGTCTATGGCCACGGCTGGCCTGGCTGATATCCATAATAGTAGTTGTTGGGGTCGTACTGCGACGAAGAATAGTTGGGATCATACTGATGTGCAGCGGTTATCGCCTGCTGAGCTGCAGCGTGGAGTCGAGCTGCCTCCGCTCTCCTCTCGTACTCTTCTGCCTCTTCTCTGGTAATAACATATCTTCTTTTTGTCTGTGAATCAAAGAAGGCAGGAGCAGGGAGAGTAATACGGAAAACACGTCGTTTATCAAAAATTAAACGATATAACAGAGGTGATTCAGGCCTCTCGACAAACTGGTGCGAAGCCATAAAGTCATAATCTAAATATGCAGGAGGCAACTCTGTATCACCCTCATGAATGTCTATCTCAAGAAAATGAGCTAAGCGGGTTGCATAAATTCCCCCAAAGAAATCTCCATTATGTCTATTATGATGCAACCTACGAGCTACAATGGCTCCCATATGATAAGATTGGTCCCCTAACACACCACTCCTAAGAATGCTAAGATCTGGGACACACATGTGACATGCTTCATCCTTAGCATTTATGCATCTACCGATGAAGAGAGCAAAATAATGTATAGCCAGAAAGTGAATGCTCCCTATGGTAGCCTGCGTTATATCTCTAGATTCCCCTACAGTTATAGTAGCAAGAAAGTTTCTAAATTCAGATTTAGGGGGATCCCTAACACTACCCCATGATGGAAGTTTGCAAGCAAAAGTAAAATCCTCTAAGTCCATGGTATAAGATTTGTCATAGAGATCAAACATGACTGAAGGAGAATTACGCAAAGATGAATACTCAAAACTCCTCACAAATGAACTTGTGAGATCATGATACTGGGGGCATTTGTTAGCCTCAAAATCCTCAAGACCGGCATTGCGCAAATATGCTTTGAATTCTTCTTTAATTCCTGCACGGTCCATAAAATTTTCCGACGGCCATTCGCAAGGTCGTACTGGAGCGTCTCTTGGTGGATCCTCGTCAGCATCGCGCATAGCAATCCTGGGTCCTTGCTTCTTAGAGGAACCACCTTGGAACATCTTCCTAAGCATATTATTTTTCTTTGAAAAATTCTGAAATTTTTAGTAACTTCAAAGAAAAGTAAACCAGACTCAATAATATTGATAGCAACTACTCCTATAAGTGCCTAGAGCCTATATCAAGCATTAGAACTACTTGGAACCATATAAATTTTACATGCCAGCTCAAGAACATGGTCACCTATGCAGCACAAATTTGCAAAGAATAAAGCACTAGAACAAAAACTAATTGGACCAATGGAGGAGTCACATACCAAGGAACAATCTCCCCAAGCAGTTTTGCGAGAGGTGCTTTGAGCAAGGAGATCAAAAATCACAGCAAAAGTGGCTGGAACTCGTGTTTGAGTTGGTTTTTCGGGTTTGTGTGAGACAGAGGAAGAAGATGGGTGCTGGGATAAGTGGAGGAGGGCCACCGTGGGCCCACAAGGCAGGGGGCGCGCCCTAGAGGGGGGGGCACGCCCACCACCCTCGTGGCCAGGTGGCAGCTCCTCCCGCGGTAATTTTTGCACAGTAAATCCTCAAATATTCCCGAAAAAATCATATTAAATTGGCATGTCATTCTGAGGACTTTTATTTTCGGGATATTTTTATGTTACACGGATAAGTCAGGAAACAGACAGAAAAATACTATTTTTACTTTATTTAATATAAATAACAGAAAGTAAAAGTGGGGTACGGAAGGTTGTGCTTCTAGTTTCATCCATCTCATGCTCATCAAAAAGAATCCACTAACAAGGTTGATCAAGTCTTGTTAACAAACTCATTCCAATAATCATGAAACCAGAGAAATTTCAAATAACACTAAGTTACCTCAACGGGGATATGCACATCCCCAGTAATAAGTATATCATATTTCTTTTTGACAGTAGGAAGAGGAAATTCAAAACCTCCAATTATAATCGATGGAATTTTTCCAATGGAGTTGATACTATGAACTTGAGGTTGTTTCCTCGGAAAGTGTACCGTATGCTCATTACCATTAACATGAAAAGTGACATTGCCTTTGTTGCAATCAATAACAGCCCCTGCAGTATTAAGAAAAGGTCTTCCAAGAATAATAGACATACTATCATCCTCGGGAATATCAAGAATAACAAAGTCCGTTGAAATAGTAACGTTTGCAACCACAATAGGCACATCCTCACAGATACCGACAGGTATAGCAGTTGATTTATCAGCCATTTGCAAAGATATTTCAGTAGGTGTCAACTTATTCAAGTCAAGTCTACGATATAAAGAGAGAGGCATAACACTAACATCGGCTCCAAGATCACATAAAGCAGTTTTAATATAATTTCTTTTAATGGAGCAAGGTATAGTAGGTACTCCGGGGTCTCCAAGTTTCTTTGGTATTCCACCCTTAAAAGTATAATTAGCAAGCATGGTGGAAATCTCAGCTTTCGATATCTTTATTTTATTAGTAATGATATCCTTCATATATTTAGCATAAGGATTTGTTTTGAGCACATCAGTTAATCGCATACGCAAAAAGATAGGCCTAATCATTTCAGCAAAGCGCTCAAAATCCCCATCAACCTTTTTCTTGGATGGTTTCGGAGGAAAAGGCATGGGTTTCTGAACCCAAGGTTCCCTTTCTTTACCATGTTTCCTAGCAACAAAGTCTCTTTTATCATAACGTTGATTCTTTGATTGTGGGTTATCAAGATCAACAGCAGGTTCAACTTCTACATCATTGTCATTACTAGGTTGAGCATCATCATGCACATCATCATTAATATTTTCATTAGGTTCATGTTCATTACCAGATTGTGTTTCAGCGTCAGACATAGAAATATCATTTGGATTATCAGGTGGTTCAGCAATAGGTTCACTAGAAGTTTGCACGGTTCTATCATTTTTATTCTTCTTCTTTTTAGAAGAACTAGGAACATCAATATTATTTCTTTGAGAATCTTGCTCGATTCTCTTAGGGTGGCCTTCAGGATACAAAGGTTCCCGAGTCATTCTACCAGTTCTAGTAGCCACTCTAACAGCATAATCATTTTTCTTACTATTCATTTCATCAAGCACTTCTTTTTGAGCCTTAAGTACTTATTCTACTTGAGTGGTAACCATAGAAGCATGTTTGCTAACAAGTTTAAGTTCACCTTTAATATTAGCCATATAATCACCCAAGTATTTAATCATATCGGAATTTTGTTTTAATTGTCTACCAAAATAGGCATTGAAATTTTCTTGTTTGACAACAAAGTTATCAAACTCATCAAAGCATTGCCTAGCAGACTTATAGTGAGGGATATCACCTTCATCAAATCTATAGAGAGAATTTACCTTTACTACCCGTGTCGGGATATCGGGGTCAGGAGGTTCTTCAATAAATAAAGAATTGAGATCATAAGTTTCTTCAACAGGCGGTGAATTAAGACCATGTATTTCTTCAATAGGAGGTAAATTCTTAACGTCTTCAGCTTTAATACATTTCTCTTTCATAGATTTCTTTGTCTCTTGCATATCTTTGGGACTGAGGAATAGAACACCTCTCTTCTTCGGAGTTGGTTTAAGAATAGGCTCAGTAATTGGAGTAGGAGCTGGCTCAGGAGGTGCCCAATTATTTTCATTTGTCAACATATTATTCAATCGGATTTCAGCTTCATCCGGTGTCCTTTCCCTAAAAAGAGAACCAGCACAACTATCCAGGTAATCTGTGGAAGCATCGGTTAGTCCATTATAAAAGATATCAAGTATTTCAGGTTTCTTAAGAGGATGATCAGGCAAAGCATTAAGTAACTTGAGAAGCCTCCCCCAAGCTTGTGGGAGACTCTCTTCTTTAATTTGCACAAAGTTGTATATTTCCCTCAAAGCAGCTTGTTCCTTATGAGCAGGGAAATATTTAGTAGAGAAGTAATAAATCATATCCTCGGGACTACGCACACAACCAGGATCAAGAGAATTAAACCATATCTTAGCATCACCCTTTAATGAGAACGGAAATATTTTGAGTATATAGAAGTAACGCGACCTCTCATCATTAGTGAACAGGGCAGCTATATCATTTAACTTAGTAAGATGTGCCACAACAGTTTCAGATTCATAGCCATAAAACGGATCAGATTCAATCAAAGTAATTATATTAGGATCAACAGAGAATTCATAATCCTTATCAGGAACACATATAGGTGAAGTAGCAAAAGCAGGGTCGGGTTTAATTTTATCTCTAAGTGATTCTTTATTCCATTTAATTAATAACCTCTTAAGCTCATATCTATCTTTGCAAGCTAAAATAGCGGCAGAAGATTCCATATCAAAAAGATAACCCTCAGGAATAACAGGCATATTTTCATCATCACTATCATCATCGTATTCAGATTCAATAATTTCTTTTTCTCTAGACCTAGAAATTTGTTCATCAAGAAATTCACCAAGGGGCACAGTAGTATCAGGCATAGAAGCAGTTTCATCATAAGTATCATGCATAGCAGAAGTGGCATCATCAATAACATGCGACATATCAGAACGAATAGCAGAAGCAGGTGTAGGTGTCGCAAACTTACTCATAACAGAAGGTGAATCAAGTGCAGAGCTAGATGGCAGTTCCTTACCTCCCCTCGTAGTTGAGGGATAGATCTTGGTTTTTGGATCTCTCAAGTTCTTCATAGTGTCCAGCAGATATAAATCCCAAGTGACTCAAAGAATAGAGCTATGCTCCCCGGCAACGGCGCCCGAAATTAGTCTTGATAACCCACAAGTATAGGGGATCACAACAGCTTTCGAGGGTAGAGTATTCAACCCAAATTTATTGATTCAACACAAGGGGAGCCAAAGAATATTCTCAAGTATTAGCAGCTGAGTTGTCAATTCAACCACACCTGGAAACTTAGTATCTGCAGCAAAGTGTTTAGTAGCAAAGTAATATGATAGTGGTGGTAGCGGCAACAAAAGTAAAGACAACAAAAGTAATATTTTTGGTATTTTGTAGTGATTGTAACAGTAGCAGCGGGAAAGTAAATAAGCGAGAACCAGTATATGGAAAACTCGTAGGCACCGGATCAGTGATGGATAATTATGCTGGATGCGGTTCATCATGTAACAGTCATAGAATAGGGTGATACAGAACTAGCTCCAATTCATCAATGTAATGTAGGCATGTATTCTGTATATAGTCATACGTGCTTATGGAAAAGAACTTGCATGACATCTTTTGTCCTACCCTCCCGTGGCAGCGGGGTCCTATTAGAAACTAAGGGATATTAAGGCCTCCTTTTAATAGAGAACCGGAACAAAGCGTTAGCCCATAGTGAATACATGAACTCCTCAAACTATGGTCATCACCGGGAGTGGTCCCGATTATTGTCACTTCGGGGTTGCCGGATCATAACACATAGTAGGTGACTATAGACTTGCAAGATAGGATCAAGAACTCACATATATTCATGAAAACATAATAGGTTCAGATCTGAAATCATGGCACTCGGGCCCTAGTGACAAGCATTAAGCATAGCAAAGTCATAGCTGTTGGGGAACGTAGTAATTTCAAAAAAATTCCTACGTACACGCAAGATCATGGTGATGCATAGCAACGAGGGGAGAGTGTGATCTACGTACCCTTGGTAGATCGACAACGGAAGCGTTTGGTTGATGTAGTCGTACGTCTTCACGGCCCGACCGATCAAGCACCGAAACTACGGCACCTCCGAGTTTTAGCACACGTTCAGCTCGATGACGATCCCCGGACTCCGATCCAGCAAAGTGTCGGGGAAGAGTTCCGTCAGCACGACGGCGTGGTGACGATCTTGATGTACTAATGTCGTAGGGCTTCGCCTAAGCACCGCTAGAATATTATCGAGGACTATGGTGGCTGGGGGCGCCGCACACAGCTAAGAATAAGATCACGTGGATCAACTTGTGTGTCTCTGGGGTGCCCCTGCCTCCGTATATAAAGGACCAAGAGGGGGAGCCCGGCCGGCCACATAGGGCGCGCCAGGAGGAGTCCTACTCCCTCCGGGAGTAGTACTTCTCCCCCAATCCTAGTTGGAATAGGACTCGCGAGGTGGGAAAAGAGAGAGAGAGAGAGAAGGAAGTGGGCGTCGGCCCCCTCTATCCTTGTCCTATTCGGACTAGGGGGGAGGGGCGTGCGGCCCAGCCCTGGCCGCCTCTCCTCTTCTTCCACTAAGGCCTATTAAGGCCCATGTACCTCCCGGGGGGGTTCCGGTAACCTCCCGGTACTCCGGTAAAATCCCGATTTCACCCGGAACACTTCCGACATCCAAATATAGGCTTCCAATATATCAATCTTTATGTCTCGACCATTTCGAGACTCCTCGTCATGTCCGTGATCACATCTGGGACTCCGAACAAACTTCGGTACATCAAAATGCATAAACTCATAATATAACTGTCATCGTAACCTTAAGCGTGCAGACCCTACGGGTTCGAGAACAATGTAGACATGACCGAGACATGTCTCCGGTCAATAACCAATAGCGGGACCTGGATGCCCATATTGGCTCCTACATATTCTACGAAGATCTTTATCGGTCAGACCGCATAACAACATACGTTGTTCCCTTTGTCATCGGTATGTTACTTGCCCGATATTCGATCGGCGGTATCTCAATACCTAGTTCAATATCGTTACCGGCAAGTCTCTTTACTTGTTCCGTAATACATCATCCCGCAACTAACTCATTAGTTGCAATGCTTGCAAGGCTTAAGTGATGTGCATTACCGAGAGGGCCCAGAGATACCTCTCCGACAATCGGAGTGACAAATCCTAATCTCGAAATACGCCAACCCAACATGTACCTTTGGAGACACCTGTAGAGATCCTTTATAATCACCCAGTTATTGTGACGTTTGGTAGCACACAAAGTGTTCCTCCGGCAAACGGGAGTTGCATAATCTCATAGTCATAGGAACATGTATAAGTCATGAAGAAAGCAATAGCAACATACTAAACGATCGGGTGCTAAGCTAAGGGAATGGGTCATGTCAATCAGATCATTCACTTAATGATGTGATCCCGTTAATCAAATGACAACTCATGTCTATGGTTAGGAAACTTAACCATCTTTGATCAACGAGCTAGTCAAGTAGAGGCATACTAGTGACACTCTGTTTGTCTATGTATTCGCACATGTATTATGTTTCCGGTTAATACAATTCTAGCATGAATAATAAACATTTATCATGATATAAGGAAATAAATAATAACTTTATTATTGCCTCTAGGGCATATTTCCTTCAATTTTTTCTAAGATGTTCCGTGGAGTTTCAGGTCATTCCGAGAATATTTGTTTTCTGCACATAAAACAACACCATGGAAATTCTGCTGAAAACAGCGTCAGTCCGGGTTAGTTCCATTCAAATCATACAAGTTAGAGTCCAAAACAAGGGCAAAAGTGTTTGGAAAAGTAGATACGACGGAGACGTATCACCTCTCTGGTCAATAACCAATAGCGGGACATGGATGCCCATATTGGCTCCTACTTATTCTACGAAGATCTTTATCGGTGAGACCACATAACAACATACGTTGTTCCCTTTGTCATCGGTATGTTACTTGCCCGAGATTCGATCGGCGGTATCTCAATACCTATTTCAATCTCGTTACCGGCAAGTCTCTTTACTCGTTCCGTAATACATCATCCCGCAACTAACTCATTAGTTGTAATGCTTGCAAGGCTTATAGTGATGTGCATTACCGAGTGGGCCCAAAGATACCTCTCCGACAATCAGAGTGACAAATCCTAATCTCGAAATACGCCAACCCAACAAGTACCTTCAGAGACACCTGTAGAGCACCTTTATAATCACCCAGTTATGTTGTGACGTTTGGTGGCACACAAAGTGTTCCTCCGGTAAACGGGAGTTGCATAATCTCATAGTCATAGGAACATGTATAAGTCATGAAGAAAGCAATAGCAACAAACTAAACGATCAAGTGCTAAGCTAACGGAATGGGTCAAGTCAATCACATCATTCTCCTAATGATGTGATCCCGTTAATCAAATGACAACTCATGTCTATGGTTAGGAAACTTAACCATCTTTGATCAACGAGCTAGTCAAGTAGAGGCATACTAGTGACACTCTGTTTGTCTATGTATTCACACATGTATTATGTTTCCGGTTAATACAATTCTAGCATGAATAATAAACATTTATCATGATATAAGGAAATAAATAATAACTTTATTATTGCCTCTAGGGCATATTTCCTTCAATTTTTTCTAAGATGTTCCGTGGAGTTTCAGGTCATTCCGAGAATATTTGTTTTCTGCACATAAAACAACACCATGGCAATTCTGCTGAAAACAGCGTCAGTCCAGGTTAGTTCCATTCAAATCATACAAGTTAGAGTCCAAAACAAGGGCAAAAGTGTTTGGAAAAGTAGATACGACGGAGACGTATCACCTCTCTGGTCAATAACCAATAGCGGGACATGGATGCCCACATTGGCTCCTACATATTCTACGAAGATCTTTATCGGTGAGACCGCATAACAACATACGTTGTTCCCTTTGTCATCGGTATGTTACTTGCCCGAGATTCGATCGGCGGTATCTCAATACCTATTTCAATATCGTTACCGGCAAGTCTCTTTACTTGTTCCGTAATACATCATCTCGCAACTAACTCATTAGTTGTAATGCTTACAAGGCTTATAGTGATGTGCATTACCGAGTGGGCCCAGAGATACCTCTCCGACAATCAGAGTGACAAATCCTAATCTCGAAATACGCCAACCCAACAAGTACCTTCAGAGACACCTGTAGAGCACCTTTATAATCACCCAGTTATGTTGTGACGTTTGGTGGCACACAAAGTGTTCCTCCGGTAAACGGGAGTTGCATAATCTCATAGTCATAGGAACATGTATAAGTCATGAAGAAAGCAATAGCAACAAACTAAACGATCAAGTGCTAAGCTAACAGAATGGGTCAAGTCAATCACATCATTCTCCTAATGATGTGATCCCGTTAATCAAATGACAACTCATGTCTATGGTTAGGAAACTTAACCATCTTTGATCAACGAGCTAGTCAAGTAGAGGCATACTAGTGACACTCTGTTTGTCTATGTATTCACACATGTATTATGTTTCCGGTTAATACAATTCTAGCATGAATAATAAACATTTATCATGAAATAAGGAAATAAATAATAACTTTATTATTGCCTCTAGGGCATATTTCCTTCAATAGCTACCTCATCTAATCAGGAGATGCCTAGTTCATCGAATCAGGAACCAGTTACAATTACTAAACTTGCCATTTCGATGGAACACTTTGAAAATCTTGTGGAGGAGAACAATGAAGTTCCTACTAGGAGCAAGAGACAGAGGACTGCAAAGTCCTTTGGTGATGATTTTCTTGTGTATCTCATAGATGACACTTCCAATTCTATTTCAGAGGGCTATGCATCTGAAGATGCTGACTACTGGAAGGAAGCGGTCCGTAGTGAGATGGATTCCATCTTGGCAAATGAAACTTGGGAGATAACTGATCGTCCTTATGGGTGCAAACCTAAAGGGTGCAAATGGGTATTAAAGAAGAAGCTTAGGCCTGATGGTACTATCGAAAAGTACAAGGCACGACTCGTGGCTAAGGGTTATACCCAAAAGGAAGGTGAAGACTTCTTTGATACTTACTCACCTGTGGCGCGACTGGCCACTATTCGAGTACTACTTTCACTAGCTGCCTCACATGGTCTTCACGTTCATCAAATGGATGTTAAGACTGCTTTTCTAAATGGAGAGTTGGAAGAGGAAATTTATATGGAACAACCAGATGGGTTTGTAGTAGATGGTCAGGAAGGAAAATTGTGCAAGTTGTCGAAGTCTTTGTATGGACTTAAGCAAGCACCCAAGCAGCGGCATGAGAAGTTTGAAAGAACTTTAACAGCCGCATGCTTTGTTGTAAACGAAGCTGATAAATGTGTCTATTATCGCCATCGTGGGGGCGAGGGAGTTATCCTTTGCTTGTATGTTGATGACATACTGATTTTCGGAACAAATCTGAAGGTTATTAAGGAGGTCAAGGATTTCCTATCTCGTTGCTTTGAGATGAAGGATTTAGGAGTGGCTGATGTCATTCTGAACATCAAGTTGTTGAGAGACGATGATGGTGGGATTACATTGCTTCAATCTCACTATGTGGAAAAGATCTTGAGTCGCTTTGGCTATAGTGACTGCAAGCCCTCTCCAACACCATATGATGCTAGTGTGTTGCTTCAAAAGAATCCAAGAATTGCTAGAGACCAATTGAAATATTCTCAGATTATTGGCTCGCTTATGTATTTAAGTAGTGCTACAAGACCTGACATCTCTTTTGTTGTCAGCAAACTGAGCCGGTTTGTCTCAAAACCAGGAGATGTGCATTGGAAAGCTTTAGAGAGAGTTTTGTGTTATTTGAAAGGCACTGCGAATTATGGAATTCACTACACTGGGCACCCAAAGGTGCTTGAAGGGTATAGTGACTCAAACCTGATCTCAGATGCTGATGAGATAAAGGCCACGAGCGGATATGTATTCACTCATGGAGGTGGCGCTGTTTCTTGGAAGTCTTGCAAACAGACCATCTTAACGAGGCCAACAATGGAAGCAGAACTCACAACACTAGATACAGCTATGGTCGAAGCAGATTGGCTTCGCCATCTCTTGAATGATTTGCCGATTGATGAGAAACCTGTACCGGGTATCCTTATGAACTGCGATAATCAAACTGTGATCACGAAAGTGAGCATCTCAAAGGATAACATGAAGTCATCAAGACACGTTTAGAGAAGGTTAAAGTCTGTCAGGAATATGAGAAACTTCGGAGTTATTGCATTTGATTATATCCGAACATCTAAAAATCCGGCAGATCCTTTTACTAAGGGTCTATCATGTAATGTGATAGATAATGCATCGTGTGAGATGGGTATGAGACCCACAATATGAGTTGTTCACAGTGGTAACCTATTCTTTGTGATCGGAGATCCCGTGAATTAGATGTGGAAGACAAGTTGTTGGTCAACTGAGAGGAGAGTATCCTTATTATTAACAATACCACTCCATGAAGATGCAATACTCTCCTAATTTGCATGGCAGGTGATGTATATCTTAATGTGTTCTAAGTGGCTCTTTTAAGCAGAGATGTTGTCCTGCAGAACATCTTTTGGAGAACACACCTATATGAGTCTGATTGTTAAACGTCGCAATCTATGAGAGTAGGGTTCTCTCTAGTAAACTCATGAAAGGCCCTGGAGTATGACGCATAAGCTTCACCCGCGGGGAAGACCCATGGTAGCCCAGTATCGGTCAAGGCTTTGTGTGAAGCTAGATTCGCAGAAAACTTGTAGTTCAAGGTCCAGTCCATTGTTCAAGTTGCTTACTAGTGTAGCATAAAGTTTTAGGCGGAATTTCAACTTAACAGTCTCCACTGCAATACCGGAATATAAAACAGTGTTTTGGAATCAAAGGCAATTCTTGTGTGCCTCTGGGATCTGGTGAGGGATTGCTGGAATTTAATCTATTTTGGGACAGCCCAATAACTATTTCAGAAATTCCTAATAAATCCTATAGGCCCACTTAGCCCATTCGTGCAAGGCAAGGGATACTACTAAAGTTTAGTCCCACATTACTAGTTTAGTGGGAGTTGGACCTCCTTACAAGGGAGGTTCTTTCCCTACTTTTATGAGTATGAGAATAAGAGGGACATCCACGCGCGCTCCTCCTCCGCCGCCCGCCTCGCCTCGCCACCACGAGCCGAGACGAGCCGATGTCTAAATTTTTGCCACGCACGACGGGTATACGAAAGGTCACACGCAGGCTGAAAAGATTTTTGCATGGTGGAGTTTGAATGCGAACGGTGCAGCCCTTCGGTTGCTGGCTGTTCGCTTCATCCCCGTCTCTTCGTTTCACCTTCCGTCGCCGCCCTCTCGCCTCTCTCTCCTGTGCCTATAAAAGGGAGGTCGCTCCTCTCCAGATATGCACACCAGAAGATCCTCTTCCTCTCGCCACAAAGTTTCTGAGCATTGCTGCTACGATCTTCCCCATCCCGGCTTGCGGCATGCACCGCAGGTCGGGACAGTAGGCCTCTGAAACTCCACCTCTTTGAGTCCTGCACGGGAGAAGGGTGATAAGGTTTTTGGCGAGCGCTCAGCGCGACTACTGACTTCTTCGTCATGGACGCCCCGAACTCCGACGATGACAACCTCGTCGAGGACATGGATGGCGAGGACACCGACCCCAAGACCGGTGCTCCTGCTCCCGTTCCGTACGTTCTCATACTCTTTATGTTAGAGGTTCTACCACAACTTCTTGCTCTAGTGTCTATTCTAGATGTGTTCCGTTTTAGTTTATATATGCTGATGTTATTTACCTTCTCTCTGTCAGTTTGCATGACTTACTTTATCTCTGTTATATTAGTCATGCGTTATCTAGTACTCCCTCCGGTCCTTTTACTCTGCATATAAGAATTGTCTGAAGTCAAACTTTACAAAGTTTGACCATATTTATATGAAAAAATATCAACATCTACCATGATAAAGTTATACAACATGAAACTTTAAGTCATGACGCATCTACTAGTATTGATTTCACATTGTGAATGTTGGTATTTTTTTCTATAAAGTTGGTCAAACTTTACGAGCCTTGACTTCAGACAAATCTAATATGCGAACTAAAAAGGACCGGAGGGAGTATTTTTGTTAATAAAATTATTCAGTAAATTGCTCATATTTCCAACATTTCATACAGCTAGCACATCATCATTATTAAAAAAGATATAGCTAGGAGATAGGGAACCATTTCCCTCTAGCAGACGGGCTAGAATTTCGGCCGGTCGGCTCGCTCGCGCACATGTTTCTGTTAGGGCATGTACAATGATTGATAAGACAGTCTTATCTTAAGTCTTGCATGTGATTTAGAGATGACAAAAAAGTATGTCTACAATGGATTATATCTTAGCTTTATCTTCAATAACTAGCAATTCCTTAAAACATGGTGAGACAAATTGTGCTAAGAGATCATCTCTTGTCTTATCTTAAATATCTCTCCTCCACCTCATCATTTATCCTACGTGGCACTCCTAAGATAGCACCATTGTACATGCCCTTAGCACCCACACAAACTGCCCCGATTGTTCTATCATATCTTTTCTTCATCTACGCTGGCCATCTGCAGTGTGCACGGGGCCGCGCGTCCCAGTCTCCCACCCTCCTCCTTCCCCCGTGCTACAACCACGCCGCCTAGTACTGAAACCGAGGCCACCAAAGCTACCATGGCTGGTCGTGCGACGCGCTGTGATGATTTTGCTGGAACGCCCAGAGCTGAAGCTGGAACCATCACTTTTGTTTGTTGCAACCGACTGAGGCCGGAGCTGGAACCAGCAGCTGGTTTTGCTACAACTGGCCAGAACTCGAGCCGGAACCTGCAAGTTTTTTTGGTGCAATCGATTTTGGTGATTTTGCGGCAATGATGGGCGGAGTCCTGATTTTGTTGCAACCAGCAACCTGCAAAGCTTCCACCGGCGAGTTGTTTTGTTACGACAGCGACGAGTGAAAGTGGCGACTAGGAGACGACGGCGCCAACGAGTGCATGCAGCCGGCAGCGAGCGTCGTTGGCAAGGGCAGCGGGGTGGCGCAGCTGCTGCTGCAACCATGGGGTGGGGAGCCGCAACAGTTGCCAGCCGGTGTGCTACGAGTAGTGTTGTTGGAGTGGCGACCCCGTCCATGGCAATTGATGCGGCGATGGCGAGGGATGAAAAAAAAGCAAGGTTTTCTTTTTCTTTTCTTTTTTTCATTTCTGAGGCGCAAGCCCGTGAATGAATTTGTTCTGGATATGGAGAAAGGGGATGGTGGTGTTTGCTCGTCGGGAACCCGTGTTGTACATGTCAAACATGAGAGCGTGTGAGTGCAGCTATGCAGAAGAACCACCTGAACAAACAAACAAACAAACCATTAGAAAAGAGACAATGTATCTCCTATAAAGCACCGATACGTCGAAAGTTGGCGTGTCCGCGTACCGCACGTCGCTGATACGGCGATACGCACGATACAGCCGCGATACTCATATCACAGGCGTATCAGGATTTCCGATCAAAAAGAAAAGGAAAAAAATGACGATACGCTGGGGACACGCTCGGGATACGGGCAGGACACGGCCGCGCAGCCTCGAGCTCATTAAAGGCCCACGTCTAAGTCTAACCTAAGTGCTCTCTCGCTCTCTGTTCGACTTCACGATTGGATCCAGGGCGACGAGCACGCCGCCGGTGCCGTCGCCAGGACTGACTCGTCGCCGCCGCACTGTCAACTCGCCAAGTGACCTCTTCTCCGCCGCTATGGCAAGAGTGAGGTAATTGATTCTTGTTGTGTGTGTTTGACGTATGTGCTTGGCTGCTTGCTGGCATGTGTGTGTGTGCGCGCGCGCTTGCCGTATGTGCTTGGTGCTTGCTGATGTTCCTGCTACTGTCTACTGGTACAGAGGGAAATACTCAAATCACCATGTAATCTGCGGGAGATGGCATGACAGCAAGTTAATGGACGAGGATCGAGGACATCGATGACCATTCACGACATGAAAAGATGCATGAGGCAACCAATGGGCATCATTTTGTTCTCATCTCACGCATTATATTAGTATGTTCTATCTTTATTACATGCCATTTTATTAATTATGTATATATACTCGCCGTATCGCATATTGCTGTTTCTAGAAATTGCCGTATCCCGTATCGCCGTATCGGTGCAACGTAGTGTATCTCTATGGACAAATGATTCCATCCTAACATGTGTGCGCTGGCTGCTTATTTGTTCGTAGTGCAAGGTGAAGGGAGTCAGATGCAGGCCTCTGGATAAAAAGAACCTGCCAGGGTCCAATGATGTTATGTGCAAATTGCAAAACAACTGCAGTGCAAATGGGCAATACCTTAGTCTTTTAATTACTTGTCTTGTCAAGACAAGTAATTTGAGACGGAGGTAATATATTTTTTTCTGTTGGACAGCAAGAGAGTAGAGTGGAGAAGGATCAGATGTTTGTTGAATGCACTAATTTTCTCTCATAGCAATATCTGACCGACCGTCCTCTTGTAATGCAATGACTTCTAACAGTGATGCCCAACATGAGAAATGGTCAACGTGAGTCATCATAGACCAGTCCTTGTCTCGGTGACCAACTCCAAGGCGGCCAATTCAATTGGCACCCAAATACAAGAGCCCTGATTCCATCAAGAAACGCTATTCTAAGATTTTGTCTTAAATGATTTGTACGGAGGAGCACGAGACTGTCAGCATAGAGTAAACAAGAATCAGAATTACAAATATAACAAGATGCGACTTGAATCGGTGAAATCTCGATGTGCGATAGGGGGGTGATGAAGGATTTAATCCGGCAATTGAAAAGAAAAGACAGCAGACTAATTCCATGTCCTGAACCTGAATCAGTGCGCTACAACCTGAACCTGCTCTGAGATCGAGTCATCAATAGTCAATAACCGGCGACATGCGTCAGGACGCCGTCGGGCTCGGCGCATCCGGGGCCGGCGGTGGCGGCACCAGCGCGACCGGCGGCGGCTGTGACGCGGATGCCGGCGGCGGCACCAACGCAGCCGGAGGCGGCTGTGACGCAGATTCCGGCGCCGGTGGCGGCGGCACCAGCGCAGCCGGAGGCGGCTGTGACGCGAATTCTGGCGCCAGTGGCGCGATTGCTGGTGGTGGCGGCACCAGCACGTCCGGAGGCGGCGGGGACGCAAATGTGGCCGGCGAGGGCGACGCAATTGGTGCTGGCGGCGGCTGCAGAGGGGGTTGAGGCGGCGGGAAGGGGGTTTCCGGGGCAGGAAAGGTGGGATTCGGCGGCGGCGGCGGGGCGGTGACCGCGGTGGAAGGCATGGATGGCTGTTGGCTGACGGTCCCGGGCGGGACTGGCTGACACCCGCCGGCGGCGGTGGCGCAGGCGGCGCCGGAGTTGCGATGGGACTTGGCGCGGTGGATGACGGCGCCGACGGCAACGATGAGACCGACGACGGCGAGCCCGGCCACGACGGCGAAGAAGATCTTGGTCGCCTTCCCCACGTAGCACCACCGCATGGCTGCTTCTCCCCCCCCTCTCCGGGTGGCTGGCACTGTAGTCTGTAGTGGAATGTGTGCTGGCAGTACTAAACAGCAGCAGCTGAGGTCCTCTGCTCTATGTATTGGAGAGCTCGTTTAGCTCAGACAACGGACACCGCCCGATCGAACAAGAGAACGGTCCAGATTTTACCCAGCGGTGAAACAGTGGAGCAGATCGGCTGGAGATGGTGCCTTGGCTATATGGCCTATGGTTGACACCTGCAGGGTGGGTGCACCTCTCAAGGAACCACCCCCATCCATGATCCGTCGTCCATCCGTCCGTCTCCTTTGGAACAAGCACGGCAGTAAATGAGGTGAAAACTTGGGTTCACGGCAGTGCCATTCTCTCGCTAAGCATTCCACTTTCTCCTACTGCCATGAGCACTCACCTACTAGCATTTTCCTTTTTCTGGGGATGGAGTACATGTAGATTTTTTTTTTTTTAGAAAACGAACCCGTGGAGAAAATGGGTGGACAGTACTTCTTTTTAGGAAAAAAAATAAGAGTATTGAAAGGAAAGAATGGGTGCCTTGTGGAGTAAGAGCAGCTCTAGGCGGTCCCTAAAAAATCATGGTATCAGCCGAGTAAAGCTTACTGAAGTATTTTTATTCAACTATTTTTTGACCGGATCTAACTGATCTTCTATATTGTTTAGTGGAGCAATACTTACAATTAGCTTATGCATTCCATCAAACATTTGCTATGTGCCAGCGACGATGGTGACCATGTCGTCGCCGTTGTGGCCTCTTTCACTCCTCCTACTCCAACTCCTACATGGACACCGCAACGACACGGCCGCCCCCGCCTTACCAAATTCGATCAAGCCAAACCCGTGATGTCGCCCTCGAGGCCGAGAATGCGCTCGACGACTTTCTCCATTGGGGTGGCCTGGCCTCGCCGCTCCCCGAAGCGGGTGCGCGCTGCTCCGGATGGCGCTGGAGCTTGCACGGACCTGCAAGTACGTTGGGGCCACGGGCATATCGCGCAGCACATCGAGCACGTGCCCTTCCCACCTGGATCGCCTCCTCCGCCACCACCTTGGTACGCACACGTCACCCAGGAGTCCATGTCGGAGTCGAAGATGTTGTCGCCACCGTCGACAAGGGAGCTTCACGTGAGTCGCCGGCCGGCTACAAGGAGGCATTTGCCTGAAGAGAACTTTTACTTGGCCATTTCTAGGACGAGTAAATTTAGGAGTCAGATAGACACCCGACCCCCAAGCCGCTCCCGTGAGCGTCCTCGGGGGAAACCCTAGCCGCCGCCCCTTGTCCTTCCTCGTCGATCTCTCCCCCCGCCGCCACCGCACAGCGCCGCCGGGCAAAGACCAGCCAGCGTTGGTGGCGGCGGGGATCTTGCCCCTCTTCTCGCGGTTGGCGTCCGGCGCGGGACGGCGCGGCGCGAGACGGCGCTGGGCTGGCGGGGCCCAACGGCGCGGCTGAGGGCGTGTTGGGTGGCGGCGCCCCTGCCTGGCGGTGGTGCAGTTGCGGCTTGAGGCCTCTCCAACGCGCGGCGGCTGCGGCTTCTCTGGCGGAGGCGCGAGTTATCCCGGCGGCAGCTTGGCGGCGTGGCGTGGCGGCGGGCTAGAGGGCTAGGCACCATCCAGTGGTGCTGCCTCCACGGCGGTTGCGGCTTGGGGCCCTGGACCCCGATCCGATCTGGATCTAGTGGTGCGGGGTCTGGGCCATGGCGGCTGGCGAGGCATGGGATTCGTCGGGGCTTGTCGCTCTCTAGGCACCATGGGGGTGCCGGCGGCGACGCGTGCCCGGCGTGGTGACACTGGTGGACGTGGTGGCCATCTTCTTCCCGAGATGGCCGGCCAGAGGCTTGGTGATCGGATCTCGAGATCCATCATCTTGTCCCGGCTGCGAGTAGGGGAGACATGGTTGCCGGTGAAAACCGAACCGACGGCAGGCGATGGCGGCATTCTCGCCATTACCTTGATGAAGGTATCGTCGTGTAACTATTGTCGACCCACTCGTGCTGCTCCGGGGGAAACCCTAGGATCTGGTGTTCCAGATCGGACGATGGCGGCACTGCAGTGTCGTTTCTCTCTTGGGAGCATCGTTTGCGGAGCAGCGCTGGATGTCAGAGGCAGGAGGTGGAGCGGCTTCGTCTTGCACGGAGCTTCGGTGGTGATGTCAAGTCATGCCTGACCAACAGGTGCTACGCTTTGTCATGCCTGGTCGGCAGGTGCTACGCACGACAGATCTTCCAAGGACTTCAAGTTGTGTCGGCTGGTGATACCTGGCAGCATGGCGCTGAGGTGTATCAGTGCCGACCGCGACGTGCTTAGCTGTTTGCGCGCAGAGAGGAGGTGCCGTTTGGCGCCGTGGTGGCGTCGACGATAGCTAGACCGAGCAAGGTTGATGCAGCAGTACAGTTCTGAAGATGGAGCGGTGGCAGTTGGCGGCGGCGGCATCTGAGTGCACGCCGGACCGGTGAGACCCATGCCCGGCAGGCGTCCTGGATGGGTTCTCAGGTCTTAGATGGGTTTGGCTGCGATGTCTGTTTGGTATTAGGCGCAGGCTATCTGTGCCCCTTCATCAGCTGGATAGAGGTGCTTAGAAGGCGGCTTTAGTCTTACTGTTGTATTACTTTGTAATGTCTTGTGAAAATAATTAATAAAGTGGCCGTATACATCGCCCAGATGCAGAGGCCGGGGGTCATCCTCCTTTTCTAAATAAAAAAGATAGACAGAGGGGTAAAACTTCTACTCTTCTAACCGGTTTAGAAGATTAATTAGATGCCGGTTAGAGAAGTAAAACCAAAATTTTACTCCTCTAGACTCTTAAGGGATCGGTTAGAGTTGCACTAAGCAGAGTTAATTGCACAGAAGTACCATAATTCGGGCATCACATGCAGATTGGTACCATGATTGCTAATTTTTGCGTGTTAGTACCAACATTGGTGTAAGTTTTTGCAAATGAGGCTAAAACGCGTATTTATACGTATTGACGCCCGATCCGACAGCTCGGGCCCACCCGTCAGGTGCCACGCTGGCCAATCGGCGCGTGCCCGCGCGTGCCCGCGTGCTGACTAGGACGAGCCGGTGCGTTGCTGCTCTCCAACCTGGTCCGGTCGCACCAGCTCCAGCCCGGCCGCACCATTCCCCTCCCCTCCTCCTCCTCGCTCGAACCCTAGTCCATGGCGTCGGCGATTCCGCCAGGCAGCGGCGAGGGCGTCCATGGCGGCGGTGAGATGCCGTTCTGGCCTCCTAGCGGAACGGCTGGCGTCGACTGGGCTGGCGGCGACGACTCCAGCTCCGCGTACTCGACCGACGACGAGGAGTCGATGTTACTCACCATGGAGCAGCGGTTGCGGTTGGCGCATCAGTGGGTGGCGAACCCTAGCAGCAGCCATGAGTTGACGCATGGACTTGGCGGCGTGCTGTAAGTACCCTTGTCCTCTTCCTCCTCTGATTTATCCAATTGGGCATTTTTAGGGTTTGTTCATCTTCTGCTTTATCCAGTTGGGGATTAGGTTTTATCCAATTGAAGTGACTAGTATAGGACAATTAAACTAACCTAGTAACATAGCGTATTGCACTCTCAAATTAGTTCAATGACAGTAAAAATTTGGGATTATTGTGGCTCTCCAAATTGTTCTGTACTTTCTGGTACTGTTACTTTAAATTGTTTTGTACTGTACTGTTGCTCTCCAAATTTTGCTATTGTGCTCAATTAGTAAATAATAGACTTACAGGTTACTTTAAATTGCACTGTACTGTACTGTTGCTCTACAAATTAAGAGTAATTATAATGAATACATGAAATTTAATTTGTTCTGTAGTTTGGATGAAGACATTTGGGAAGTAAGGATCCATTTTGATGCAAGAGAGCCATTGGAGATGAAGCTGTGTGGTTCAGATATTACTTATCTGAATTTGGTTGCAGTGATGGAAACCCAAGGATTTAATGCATATGATTGTTTGTTTCACATTGAAAATCCATCTTTAGGAGAGAAAGGGCTGGATTTGGTAGACAGTCATGCAGAATTACAGATGATAAAGAGGAAGATCCAGGACAAATTGGTGCTTAATTTGCTAGTCAGGGCTTGTCCACCCCCTGATACTGATTTTGAGAGGCAGCATTTTGAAAAGCCAGACTTGTCCACTGTGGTGTACCAAGAGCCTCTTGTTTATGATCTGAGTGAGCCTCCTATCTTAGTTGTTGATAAGGAAGGAGTAGTCTTTGACAGTCAATGTAGCACACATCACCCTGCTGGTCCTGCTGGTGTTTGCACACAAGAAAGCAAAAATGCAACAGACAAGTTGAAAGCAGTTTTGGAAGAAGAAGAAGAAGAAGAGGGATATCAAGGATTTGAGGCTTATGAGGACAGTGATGCCTCTGATGAGGATGGTCAAATTGGAAGTGACCCTAATTACATGGTTGATGATGAAGATGTAGAGGTGGAAGAGGGAAAGAGACAGAGAGAGCTAGAAGCACAAGAGGAAGAATCAGATGATGATCAATCAGAAGAGGAAGAAATGCTGCATTATGAGGGTGACACTGAAGTTGAGGACCCATTTGAGGTAGAACAAGATAGGACTTTTGAACAAGAAGAAGAAACTATAGTTGAACCTGTAAAGAAGAAGCAGAAGCTGCTAGTTAGAAGAGGCCCAACCACTAGGTCACATTGTAGTGAGCTACCAGAGGTTGAACCTGATTTCAGACCATCATCAGATGAAGAAGAGAAGGGGTTGTTGAGGGAGAGTGATGATGATGGTTTTGAGCCACTCTCTTTTGTCCTACAAAATAAAAGGAAGAGTAGGGCAAAGAAAAGGCCTGCTAGGAAGTGGTATAATGAGAAATTGGAGCAACCACATGAGCAACTGTGTATGAAGTTGTGTTTTAGGGATCAGCATCAATTCAGAGATGCTTTGTTGAATTTGCACATCACCCAGGCCAGGAATTTCAGGTATCACGGGAATTCAGATCAGAGGATAATTGTTGAGTGTACAGATAAACAATGCCACTTCTTAATGGTGGCAGCAGTTATAAAAGGGGAGAAAACCTTTGTAATTAAGAAGATGAGACTAGAACACACTTGCCCTAGTACCACAGAGACCACCAGGGTTAGTGCTAAGTGGCTAGCACAGAAATATGAGCATCTCTTTAGATCTGATATAACTACTGGTATTCAGACTATAATTGATGCATGCAATGAAAAATATGGTGTAGATGTGCCCAAGTGCATGGCATATAGGGCAAAGAACATAGCTATTGAAGCTGTGTTAGGAGATCACAAGAAGCAATATCCTAGGCTTAAAGACTATGCTCAGACTGTCATGGACACAAACCCTGGGAGCAGAGTAATAGTCACTACTGTTACTCCAACACCAACTGCAAGAATACCCCACCCAGGCCCAAGATTCCATGCCATGTTCTTTTGCATGAATGGAGCAAGGGAGGGGTTTCTTAATGGGTGTAGGCCATTCATTGGTTAGTTCCTAAACCTTGTGCACCATTTACATATTGTAGAGTACTACATTTTGTTTCTCACTTGAATGTATTTAATGTTTGGAAATGTTGATTATGCAGGTGTTGATGGGTGCTTCATTAAGCTCACTACAGGTGCTCAACTCCTTGCTGCCACTGGTAGAGATGGCAACAACAACATATATCCACTGGCATTTGGCATAGTTGGACAAGAGGACAAAGCTAGTTGGTGTTGGTTTCTACACCAACTGAAAATTTGCCTAGGGGGAGAAGTGGGCAAGTTTGGACCTTATACTATAATGTCAGATAGACAAAAGGTATGTGTTTTGCAGAAGTGTTTACATTAGCTTAGAGTTTCATTATGTTTTGCACAAGTGTTTATAGTAGATTAGAATGCATATTTAATTCATTGGTGCATATTTCTTTAGGATGTAGCTTAGACTTGTTATATTGTTTGTGTCAGGGGTTACTATATGCAGTGAATGCTGTGTTTCCAAATTGCAACCAAAGGTTCTGCCTTAGACATATATATGCAAATTTCCAAAATGCTGGGTTTAGGGGTGAAGATCTTAAGAAGTGCATGGATAATGCTAGCTATGCCTACAATGAACACAAATTTAATATTGCAATGAATGATCTTAGAGCTGAAAGTGAGGAAGCTTGGGAGTGGCTTACTGCAATACCAAAAAAGACATGGGCAAGGCATGCATTTGACACAAACTGCAAGACTGACTTGGTAGTGAACAACTTGTCTGAGGTGTTCAACAAGTACATTCTAGATGTTAGGAGAAAACCTATAAGGACAATGTGTGATGGGATAAAAGATAAGCAGATGGTGAGGTGGCACATTAAGAGAGAGAGTGTTAAGGAAGCAAGATGGGAGATAACACCTCATTACAGTGAGAAGCTAGAGGCTGAGAAGGAGAGGGCCAGATACTGCAAGCCAATACAGGCAGGGGTCAACTTATGGCAAGTTACAAGTGGGCAGCAAACACATGCTGTCAACCTGGAACTTCAGACATGTGGATGCAGGAAGTGGGACCTTAGTGGCATACCTTGCAACCATGCCATCTCTGCAATAAACAAGGCTAAAAGGAAACCAGAGGATTATGTCAGCAAATTCTTCAAGAAAGATTTTTATGCTGCAGCTTATGAACCAATGATCTTTCCTGTGCCTGGTGAGCATGATTGGACAAGGACCCCTGGTCCAGACATAGAACCACCTGCATTCAAAATCAAGAGAGGAAGAAGGAAAGAAAAGAGGATCAAGGGCAAATTTGAAGTACCAAAGCCAAAAGAAACTTCAAGAATGGGGACCATAACATGTGGCAATTGTGGTCTCCAAGGGCATAGGTACACAAACTGTCTTAAACAGTTGAAGCCTGAGCTAGCTTTGAGGAAGAATAAGCATGTGGTAATAATTTTTCACCTTGAAATATACTAATGTTTTCTTTCTTGTACATTTCTTTCTAGCATTATTAATTGTTTCCTTTTCTTTGCAAGGCTACTCCAAGTACCTCATAGCCAAGAGCTGCTGGTCCTTCTACTCCACCAACAGCAAGACAGCCAAGACCTGCTGCTTCTGCTCCTACACCACCATCATCTGGAAGAAGAGGAGCTGGCAGAGGAGCTGGTGCTACTTCTACTACAACACCACCATCTGGAAGAGGAAGGGGAGCTGGCAGAGGAGCTGGTGCTACTTCTACTACACCACCACCATCTGGAAGAGGAGCTGGCAGAGGCAGAGGAAGAGCTGGAAGAGGTGCTCCCAGGCAATATGCTGACATTCCTACTGATGGCACACACACTGGATGGATGTCCTACTTCAATGCTAGCATGGGAGGAGGACGAGCCATGTAATGTGAAATACTGTGGTGTTATTTTGGTTGAACTTGATGCTTGAGGTGGAGTACTGGTGGAGTACTCTAGTAATGTTGAACTTGATGCTTGTAATGTTGAACTTGAGGTGGAGTACTGGATATGTATAACTTGCTACTGGATATGTGGTTGAACTTTAGGTGATTATCTGAATGTTGAACTTTACGTGGTTATCTGAATGTTCACCTTTAGGTGGTTTTCTGAATGTTGAACTTTAGGTGGTTTTCTGAACTACCAATATTTGCAAAGCAGTACCACAATTGCAGTTACTTGTGACAAATTAGTACCAATACTGCTGC